>NW_027185079.1:0-35259 GCF_040668555.2 Bombus flavifrons
TATAACGTAATACTATAAAACGTTATACGTTATAACGTAATACTATATATCGTTATACGTTATAACGTAATACTATATAACGTTATACGTTACATGGTGATACTATATGACGTTATACGTTATAACGTAATACTATATAACGTTATACGTTATAACGTAATACTATATAACGTTATACGTTATAACGTAATACTATATAGCGTTATACGTTATAACGTAATACTACATAACGTTATACGTTATAACGTAATACTATATAACGTTATACGTTATAACGTAATACTATATAATGTTATACGTTATAACGTAATACAATATATCGTTAAACGTTATAACGTAATACTATATAACGTTATACGTTATAACGTAATACTATATAACGTTATACGTTACATGGTGATACTATATAACGTTATACGTTATAACGTAATACTATATAATGTTATACGTTATAACGTAATACTATATAACGTTATACGTTATAACGTAATACTATATAACGTTATACGTTATAACGTAATACTATATAATGTTATACGTTATAACGTAATACAATATATCGTTATACGTTATAACGTAATACTATATAACGTTATACGTTATAACGTAATACTATATAACGTTATACGTTACATGGTGATACTATATAACGTTATACGTTATAACGTAATACTATATAACGTTATACGTTATAACGTAATACTATATAACGTTATACGTTATAACGTAATACTATATAACGTTATACGTTATAACGTAATACTATATAACGCTATACGTTATAAGGTAATACTATATAACGATATACGTTATATGGTAATACTATATAACGTTATACGTTATAACGTAATACTATATAACGTTATACGTTACATGGTGATACTATATAACGTTATACGTTATAACGTAATACTATATAACGTTATACGTTATAACGTAATACTATATAACGTTATACGTTATAACGTAATACTATATAACGTTATACGTTATAACGTAATACTATATAACGTTATACGTTATATGGTGATACTATATAACGTTATAACGTAATACTATATAACGTTATACGTTATAACGTAATACTATATAACGTTATACGGTATAACGTAATACTATATAACGTTATACGTCATAACGTAATACTATATAACGTTATACGTTATAACGTAATAATATATAACGTTATACGTTATAACGTAATACTATATAATGTTATACGTTATAACGTAATACTATATAACGTTATACGTTATAACGTAATACTATATAACGTTATACGTTATAACGTAATACTATATAATGTTATACGTTATAACGTAATACTATATAACGTTATACGTTATAACGTTATACGTTATAACGTAATACTATATAACGTTATACGTTATAACGTAATACTATATAACGTTATACTATATAACGTTATACGTTATAACGTAATACTATATAACGTTATACGTTATAACGTAATACTACATAACGTTATACGTTATAACGTAATACTATATAACGTTATACGATATAACGTAATACTATATAATGTTATACGTTATAACGTAATACTATATAACGTTATACGTTATAACGTAATACTATATAACGTTATACGTTATAACGTAATACTATATAACGTTATACGTTACATGGTGATACTATATAACGTTATACGTTATAACGTAATACTATATAACGTTATACGTTATAACGTAATACTATATAACGTTATACGTTATAACGTAATACTATATAACGTTATACGTTATAACGTAATACTATATAACGTTATACGTTATAACGTAATACTATATAACGTTATACGTTATAACGTAATACTATATAACGTTATACGTTATAACGTAATACTATATAACGTTATACGTTATAACGTAATACTATATAACGTTATACGTTATAACGTAATAATATATAACGTTATACGTTATAACGTAATACTATATAATGTTATACGTTATAACGTAATACTATATAACGTTATACGTTATAACGTTATACGTTATAACGAAATACTATATAACGTTATACGTTATAACGTAATACTATACAACGTTATACGTTATAACGTAATACTATATAATGTTATACGTTATAACGTAATACTATATAATGTTATACGTTATAACGTAATACTATATAACGTTATACGTTATAACGTAATACTATATAACGTTATACGTTATAACGTAATACTATATAACGTTATACGTTATAACGTAATACTATATAACGTTATACGTTATAACGTAATACTATATAATGTTATACGTTATAACGTAATACTATATAACGTTATACGTTATAACGTTATACGTTATAACGTAATACTATATAACGTTATACGTTATAACGTAATACTATATAACGTTATACGTTATATGGTGAAACTATATAACGTTATACGTTATATGGTGAAACTATATAACGTTATAACGTAATACTATATAACGCTATACGTTATATGGTAATACCATATAACGTTATACGTCATAACGTAATACTATATAACGTTATACGTTATAACGTAATACTATATAACGTTATACGTTATAAGGTAATACTATATAACGATATACGTTATATGGTAATACTATATAACGTTATACGTTAATAACGTAATACTATATAACGTTATACGTTACATGGTGATACTATATAACGTTATACGTTATAACGTAATACTATATAACGTTATACGTTATAACGTAATACTATATAACGATATACGTTATAACGTAATACTATATAACGTTGTACGTTATAACGTAATACTATATAACGTTATACGTTATAACGTAATACTATATAACGTTATACGTTATAACGTAATACTATATAACGTTATACGTTATAACGTAATACTATATAACGTTATACGGTATAACGTAATACTATATAACGTTATACGTCATAACGTAATACTATATAACGTTATACGTTATAACGTAATACTATATATAGTTATACGTTATAACGTAATACTATATAACGTTATACGTTATAACGTAACACTATATAACGTTATACGTTATAACGTAATACTATATAACGTTATACGTTGTAACGTAATACTATATAACGTTATACGTTATAACGTAATACTATATAACGTTATACGTTACATGGTGATACTATATAACGTTATACGTTATAACGTAATACTATATAATGTTATACGTTATAACGTAATACTATATAACGTTATACGTTATAACGTAATACTATATAACGTTATACGTTATAACGTAATACTATATAACGTTATACGTTATAACGTAATACTATATAACGTTATACGTTATAACGTAATACTATATAACGTTATACGTTATAACGTAATACTATATATCGTTATACGTTATAACGTAATACTATATAACGTTATACGTTACATGGTGATACTATATAACGTTATACGTTATAACGTAATACTATATAATGTTATACGTTATAACGTAATACTATATAACGTTATACGTTATAACGTAATACTATATAACGTTATACGTTATAACGTAATACTACATAACCTTATACGTTATAACGTAATACTATATAACGTTATACGTTATAACGTAATACTATATAATGTTATACGTTATAACGTAATACTATATATCGTTATACGTTATAACGTAATACTATATAACGTTATACGTTATAACGTAATACTATATAACGTTATACGTTATAACGTAATACTATATAACGTTATACGTTATATGGTGATACTATATAACGTTATAACGTAATACTATATAACGTTATACGTTATAACTTAATACTATATAACGTTATACGTTATAACGTAATACTATATAACGTTATACGTTATAACGTAATACTATATAACGTTATACGTTATATGGTGATACTATATAACGTTATAACGTAATACTATATAACGTTATACGTTATAACGTAATACTATATAACGTTATACGTTATATGGTGATACTATATAACGTTATAACGTAATACTATATAACGTTATACGTTATAACTTAATACTATATAACGTTATACGTTATAACGTAATACTATATAACGTTATACGTTATAACGTAATACTATATAACGTTATACGTTATATGGTGATACTATATAACGTTATAACGTAATACTATATAACGTTATACGTTATAACGTAATACTATATAACGTTATACGGTATAACGTAATACTATATAACGTTATACGTCATAACGTAATACTATATAACGTTATACGTTATAACGTAACACTATATATCGTTATACGTTATAACGTAATACTATATAACGTTATACGTTATAACGTAACACTATATAACGTTATACGTTATAACGTAATACTATATAACGTTATACGTTATAACGTAATACTATATAACGTTATACGTTATAACGTAATACTATATAACGTTATACGTTACATGGTGATACTATATAACGTTATACGTTATAACGTAATACTATATAATGTTATACGTTATAACGTAATACTATATAACGTTATACGTTATAACGTAATACTATATAACGTTATACGTTATAACGTAAAACTATATAACGTTATACGTTATAACGTAATACTATATAACGTTATACGTTATAACGTAATACTATAAAACGTTATACGTTATAACGTAATACTATATATCGTTATACGTTATAACGTAATACTATATAACGTTATACGTTACATGGTGATACTATATGACGTTATACGTTATAACGTAATACTATATAACGTTATACGTTATAATGTAATACTATATAACGTTATACGTTATAACGTAATACTATATAACGTTATACGTTATAACGTAATACTACATAACGTTATACGTTATAACGTAATACTATATAACGTTATACGTTATAACGTAATACTATATAATGTTATACGTTATAACGTAATACAATATATCGTTAAACGTTATAACGTAATACTATATAACGTTATACGTTATAACGTAATACTATATAACGTTATACGTTACATGGTGATACTATATAACGTTATACGTTATAACGTAATACTATATAATGTTATACGTTATAACGTAATACTATATAACGTTATACGTTATAACGTAATACTATATAACGTTATACGTTATAACGTAATACTATATAATGTTATACGTTATAACGTAATACAATATATCGTTATACGTTATAACGTAATACTATATAACGTTATACGTTATAACGTAATACTATATAACGTTATACGTTACATGGTGATACTATATAACGTTATACGTTATAACGTAATACTATATAACGTTATACGTTATAACGTAATACTATATAACGTTATACGTTATAACGTAATACTATATAACGTTATACGTTATAACGTAATACTATATAACGCTATACGTTATAAGGTAATACTATATAACGATATACGTTATATGGTAATACTATATAACGTTATACGTTATAACGTAATACTATATAACGTTATACGTTACATGGTGATACTATATAACGTTATACGTTATAACGTAATACTATATAACGTTATACGTTATAACGTAATACTATATAACGTTATACGTTATAACGTAATACTATATAACGTTATACGTTATAACGTAATACTATATAACGTTATACGTTATATGGTGATACTATATAACGTTATAACGTAATACTATATAACGTTATACGTTATAACGTAATACTATATAACGTTATACGGTATAACGTAATACTATATAACGTTATACGTTATAACGTAATACTATATAACGTTATACGTTATAACGTAATACTATATAACGTTATACGTTATAACGTAATACTATATAACGTTATACGTTATAACGTAATACTATATAACGTTATACGTTATAACGTAATACTATATAACGTTATACGTTATAACGTAATACTATATAACGTTATACGTTATAACGTAATACTATATAACGTTATACGTTATAACGTAATACTATATAACGTTATACGTTATAACGTAATACTATATAACGTTATACGTTATAACGTAATACTATATAACGTTATACGTTACATGGTGATACTATATAACGTTATACGTTATAACGTAATACTATATAACGTTATACGTTATAACGTAATACTATATAACGTTATACGTTATAACGTAATACTATATAACGTTATACGTTATAACGTAATACTATATAACGTTATACGTTATAACGTAATACTATATAACGTTATACGTTATAACGTAATACTATATAACGTTATACGTTATAACGTAATACTATATAACGTTATACGTTATAACGTAATACTATATAACGTTATACGTTATAACGTAATACTATATAACGTTATACGTTATAACGTAATAATATATAACGTTATACGTTATAACGTAATACTATATAATGTTATACGTTATAACGTAATACTATATAACGTTATACGTTATAACGTTATACGTTATAACGAAATACTATATAACGTTATACGTTATAACGTAATACTATACAACGTTATACGTTATAACGTAATACTATATAATGTTATACGTTATAACGTAATACTATATAATGTTATACGTTATAACGTAATACTATATAACGTTATACGTTATAACGTAATACTATATAACGTTATACGTTATAACGTAATACTATATAACGTTATACGTTATAACGTAATACTATATAACGTTATACGTTATAACGTAATACTATATAATGTTATACGTTATAACGTAATACTATATAACGTTATACGTTATAACGTTATACGTTATAACGTAATACTATATAACGTTATACGTTATAACGTAATACTATATAACGTTATACGTTATATGGTGAAACTATATAACGTTATACGTTATATGGTGAAACTATATAACGTTATAACGTAATACTATATAACGCTATACGTTATATGGTAATACCATATAACGTTATACGTCATAACGTAATACTATATAACGTTATACGTTATAACGTAATACTATATAACGTTATACGTTATAAGGTAATACTATATAACGATATACGTTATATGGTAATACTATATAACGTTATACGTTAATAACGTAATACTATATAACGTTATACGTTATAACGTAATACTATATAACGTTATACGTTATAACGTAATACTATATAACGTTATACGTTATATGGTGATACTATATAACGTTATAACGTAATACTATATAACGTTATACGTTATAACTTAATACTATATAACGTTATACGTTATAACGTAATACTATATAACGTTATACGTTATAACGTAATACTACATAACGTTATACGTTATAACGTAATACTATATAACGTTATACGTTATAACGTAATACTATATAATGTTATACGTTATAACGTAATACTATATATCGTTATACGTTATAACGTAATACTATATAACGTTATACGTTATAACGTAATACTATATAACGTTATACGTTACATGGTGATACTATATAACGTTATACGTTATAACGTAATACTATATAACGTTATACGTTATAACGTAATACTATATAACGTTATACGTTATAACGTAATACTATATAACGTTATACGTTATAACGTAATACTATATATCGTTATACGTTATAACGTAATACTATATAACGTTATACGTTATAACGTAATACTATATAACGTTATACGTTATAACGTAATACTATATAACGTTATACGTTATAACGTAATACTATATAACGTTATACGTTATAACGTAATACTACATAACGTTATACGTTATAACGTAATACTATATAACGTTATACGTTATAACGTAATACTATATAATGTTATACGTTATAACGTTATACGTTATAACGAAATACTATATAACGATATACGTTATAACGTAATACTATATAACGTTATACGTTATAACGTGATACTATATAATGTTATACGTTATAACGTAATACTATATAATGTTATACGTTATAACGTAATACTATATAACGTTATACGTTATAACGTAATACTATATAATGTTATACGTTATAACGTAATACTATATAACGTTATACGTTATAACGTTATACGTTATAACGTAATACTATATAACGTTATACGTTGTAACGTAATACTATATAACGTTATACGTTATATGGTGAAACTATATAACGTTATACGTTATATGGTGAAACTATATAACGTTATAACGTAATACTATATAACGCTATACGTTATATGGTAATACCATATAACGTTATACGTCATAACGTAATACTATATAACGTTATACGTTATAACGTAATACTATATAACGTTATACGTTATAAGGTAATACTATATAACGATATACGTTATATGGTAATACTATATAACGTTATACGTTAATAACGTAATACTATATAACGTTATACGTTATAACGTAATACTATATAACGTTATACGTTATAACGTAATACTATATAACGTTATACGTTATATGGTGATACTATATAACGTTATAACGTAATACTATATAACGTTATACGTTATAACGTAATACTATATAACGTTATACGTTATAACGTAATACTATATAACGTTATACGTTATAACGTAATACTATATAACGTTATACGTTATAACGTAATACTATATAACGTTATACGTTATAACGTAATACTATATAACGTTATACGTTATAACGTAATACTATATAACGTTATACGTTATAACGTAATAATATATAACGTTATACGTTATAACGTAATACTATATAATGTTATACGTTATAACGTAATACTATATAACGTTATACGTTATAACGTTATACGTTATAACGAAATACTATATAACGTTATACGTTATAACGTAATACTATACAACGTTATACGTTATAACGTAATACTATATAACGTTATACGTTATAACGTAATACTATATAACGTTATACGTTATATGGTGATACTATATAACGTTATAACGTAATACTATATAACGTTATACGTTATAACTTAATACTATATAACGTTATACGTTATAACGTAATACTATATAACGTTATACGTTATAACGTAATACTACATAACGTTATACGTTATAACGTAATACTATATAACGTTATACGTTATAACGTAATACTATATAATGTTATACGTTATAACGTAATACTATATATCGTTATACGTTATAACGTAATACTATATAACGTTATACGTTATAACGTAATACTATATAACGTTATACGTTACATGGTGATACTATATAACGTTATACGTTATAACGTAATACTATATAACGTTATACGTTATAACGTAATACTATATAACGTTATACGTTATAACGTAATACTATATAACGTTATACGTTATAACGTAATACTATATATCGTTATACGTTATAACGTAATACTATATAACGTTATACGTTATAACGTAATACTATATAACGTTATACGTTATAACGTAATACTATATAACGTTATACGTTATAACGTAATACTATATAACGTTATACGTTATAACGTAATACTACATAACGTTATACGTTATAACGTAATACTATATAACGTTATACGTTATAACGTAATACTATATAATGTTATACGTTATAACGTTATACGTTATAACGAAATACTATATAACGATATACGTTATAACGTAATACTATATAACGTTATACGTTATAACGTGATACTATATAATGTTATACGTTATAACGTAATACTATATAATGTTATACGTTATAACGTAATACTATATAACGTTATACGTTATAACGTAATACTATATAATGTTATACGTTATAACGTAATACTATATAACGTTATACGTTATAACGTTATACGTTATAACGTAATACTATATAACGTTATACGTTGTAACGTAATACTATATAACGTTATACGTTATATGGTGAAACTATATAACGTTATACGTTATATGGTGAAACTATATAACGTTATAACGTAATACTATATAACGCTATACGTTATATGGTAATACCATATAACGTTATACGTCATAACGTAATACTATATAACGTTATACGTTATAACGTAATACTATATAACGTTATACGTTATAAGGTAATACTATATAACGATATACGTTATATGGTAATACTATATAACGTTATACGTTAATAACGTAATACTATATAACGTTATACGTTATAACGTAATACTATATAACGTTATACGTTATAACGTAATACTATATAACGTTATACGTTATATGGTGATACTATATAACGTTATAACGTAATACTATATAACGTTATACGTTATAACGTAATACTATATAACGTTATACGTTATAACGTAATACTATATAACGTTATACGTTATAACGTAATACTATATAACGTTATACGTTATAACGTAATACTATATAACGTTATACGTTATAACGTAATACTATATAACGTTATACGTTATAACGTAATACTATATAACGTTATACGTTATAACGTAATAATATATAACGTTATACGTTATAACGTAATACTATATAATGTTATACGTTATAACGTAATACTATATAACGTTATACGTTATAACGTTATACGTTATAACGAAATACTATATAACGTTATACGTTATAACGTAATACTATACAACGTTATACGTTATAACGTAATACTATATAATGTTATACGTTATAACGTAATACTATATAATGTTATACGTTATAACGTAATACTATATAACGTTATACGTTATAACGTAATACTATATAACGTTATACGTTATAACGTAATACTATATAACGTTATACGTTATATGGTGATACTATATAACGTTATAACGTAATACTATATAACGTTATACGTTATAACTTAATACTATATAACGTTATACGTTATAACGTAATACTATATAACGTTATACGTTATAACGTAATACTACATAACGTTATACGTTATAACGTAATACTATATAACGTTATACGTTATAACGTAATACTATATAATGTTATACGTTATAACGTAATACTATATATCGTTATACGTTATAACGTAATACTATATAACGTTATACGTTATAACGTAATACTATATAACGTTATACGTTACATGGTGATACTATATAACGTTATACGTTATAACGTAATACTATATAACGTTATACGTTATAACGTAATACTATATAACGTTATACGTTATAACGTAATACTATATAACGTTATACGTTATAACGTAATACTATATATCGTTATACGTTATAACGTAATACTATATAACGTTATACGTTATAACGTAATACTATATAACGTTATACGTTATAACGTAATACTATATAACGTTATACGTTATAACGTAATACTATATAACGTTATACGTTATAACGTAATACTACATAACGTTATACGTTATAACGTAATACTATATAACGTTATACGTTATAACGTAATACTATATAATGTTATACGTTATAACGTTATACGTTATAACGAAATACTATATAACGATATACGTTATAACGTAATACTATATAACGTTATACGTTATAACGTGATACTATATAATGTTATACGTTATAACGTAATACTATATAATGTTATACGTTATAACGTAATACTATATAACGTTATACGTTATATGGTGATACTATATAACGTTATAACGTAATACTATATAACGTTATACGTTATAACTTAATACTATATAACGTTATACGTTATAACGTAATACTATATAACGTTATACGTTATAACGTAATACTACATAACGTTATACGTTATAACGTAATACTATATAACGTTATACGTTATAACGTAATACTATATAATGTTATACGTTATAACGTAATACAATATATCGTTATACGTTATAACGTAATACTATATAACGTTATACGTTATAACGTAATACTATATAACGTTATACGTTACATGGTGATACTATATAACGTTATACGTTATAACGTAATACTATATAACGTTATACGTTATAACGTAATACTATATAACGTTATACGTTATAACGTAATACTATATAACGTTATACGTTATAACGTAATACTATATATCGTTATACGTTATAACGTAATACTATATAACGTTATACGTTATAACGTAATACTATATAACGTTATACGTTATAACGTAATACTATATAACGTTATACGTTATAACGTAATACTATATAACGTTATACGTTATAACGTAATACTACATAACGTTATACGTTATAACGTAATACTATATAACGTTATACGTTATAACGTAATACTATATAATGTTATACGTTATAACGTTATACGTTATAACGAAATACTATATAACGATATACGTTATAACGTAATACTATATAACGTTATACGTTATAACGTGATACTATATAATGTTATACGTTATAACGTAATACTATATAATGTTATACGTTATAACGTAATACTATATAACGTTATACGTTATAACGTAATACTATATAATGTTATACGTTATAACGTAATACTATATAACGTTATACGTTATAACGTTATACGTTATAACGAAATACTATATAACGATATACGTTATAACGTAATACTATATAACGTTATACGTTATAACGTGATACTATATAACGTTATACGTTGTAACGTAATACTATATAACGTTATACGTTATATGGTGAAACTATATAACGTTATACGTTATATGGTGAAACTATATAACGTTATAACGTAATACTATATAACGCTATACGTTATATGGTAATACCATATAACGTTATACGTCATAACGTAATACTATATAACGTTATACGTTATAACGTAATACTATATAACGTTATACGTTATAAGGTAATACTATATAACGATATACGTTATATGGTAATACTATATAACGTTATACGTTAATAACGTAATACTATATAACGTTATACGTTATAACGTAATACTATATAACGTTATACGTTATAACGTAATACTATATAACGTTATACGTTATATGGTGATACTATATAACGTTATAACGTAATACTATATAACGTTATACGTTATAACGTAATACTATATAACGTTATACGTTATAACGTAATACTATATAACGTTATACGTTATAACGTAATACTATATAACGTTATACGTTATAACGTAATACTATATAACGTTATACGTTATAACGTAATACTATATAACGTTATACGTTATAACGTAATACTATATAACGTTATACGTTATAACGTAATAATATATAACGTTATACGTTATAACGTAATACTATATAATGTTATACGTTATAACGTAATACTATATAACGTTATACGTTATAACGTTATACGTTATAACGAAATACTATATAACGTTATACGTTATAACGTAATACTATACAACGTTATACGTTATAACGTAATACTATATAATGTTATACGTTATAACGTAATACTATATAATGTTATACGTTATAACGTAATACTATATAACGTTATACGTTATAACGTAATACTATATAACGTTATACGTTATAACGTAATACTATATAACGTTATACGTTATAACGTAATACTATATAACGTTATACGTTATAACGTAATACTATATAATGTTATACGTTATAACGTAATACTATATAACGTTATACGTTATATGGTGATACTATATAACGTTATAACGTAATACTATATAACGTTATACGTTATAACGTAATACTATATATCGTTATACGTTATAACGTAATACTATATAACGTTATACGTTATAACGTAATACTATATAACGTTATACGTTATAACGTAATACTATATAACGTTATACTATATAACGTTATACGTTATAACGTAATACTATATAACGTTATACGTTATAACGTAATACTACATAACGTTATACGTTATAACGTAATACTATATAACGTTATACGTTATAACGTAATACTATATAATGTTATACGTTATAACGTAATACTATATAACGTTATACGTTATAACGTAATACTATATAACGTTATACGTTATAACGTAATACTATATAACGTTATACGTTACATGGTGATACTATATAACGTTATACGTTATAACGTAATACTATATAACGTTATACGTTATAACGTAATACTATATAACGTTATACGTTATAACGTAATACTATATAACGTTATACGTTATAACGTAATACTATATAACGTTATACGTTATAACGTAATACTATATAACGCTATACGTTATAAGGTAATACTATATAACGATATACGTTATATGGTAATACTATATAACGTTATACGTTATAACGTAATACTATATAACGTTATACGTTACATGGTGATACTATATAACGTTATACGTTATAAGGTAATACTATATAACGTTATACGTTATAACGTAATACTATATAACGTTATACGTTATAACGTAATACTATATAACGTTATGCGTTATAACGTAATACTATATAACGTTATACGTTATATGGTGATACTATATAACGTTATAACGTAATACTATATAACGTTATACGTTATAACGTAATACTATATAACGTTATACGGTATAACGTAATACTATATAACGTTATACGTCATAACGTAATACTATATAACGTTATACGTTATAACGTAATAATATATAACGTTATACGTTATAACGTAATACTATATAACGTTATACGTTATAACGTAATACTATATAACGTTATACGTTATAACGTAATACTATATAACGTTATACGTTATAACGTAATACTATATAATGTTATACGTTATAACGTAATACTACATAACGTTATACGTTATAACGTTATACGTTATAACGTAATACTATATAACGTTATACGTTATAACGTAATACTATATAATGTTATACGTTATAACGTAATACTATATAACGTTATACGTTATAACGTAATACTATATAACGTTATACGTTACATGGTGATACTATATAACGTTATACGTTATAACGTAATACTATATAACGTTATACGTTATAACGTAATACTATATAACGTTATACGTTATAACGTAATACTATATAACGTTATACGTTATAACGTAATACTATATAACGTTATACGTTATAACGTAATACTATATAACGTTATACGTTATAACGTAATACTATATAACGTTATACGTTATAACGTAATACTATATAACGTTATACGTTATAACGTAATACTATATAACGTTATACGTTATAACGTAATACTATATAACGTTATACGTTATAACGTAATAATATATAACGTTATACGTTATAACGTAATACTATATAATGTTATACGTTATAACGTAATACTATATAACGTTATACGTTATAACGTTATACGTTATAACGTAATACTATATAACGTTATACGTTATAACGTAATACTATATAACGTTATACGTTATAACGTAATACTATATAACGTTATACGTTATAACGTAATACTATATAACGTTATACGTTACAGTATACTATATAACGTTATACGTTATAACGTAATACTATATAACGTTATACGTTATAACGTAATACTATATAACGTTATACGTTATAACGTAATACTATATAACGTTATACGTTATAACGTAATACTATATAACGTTATACGTTATAACGTAATAATATATAACGTTATACGTTATAACGTAATACTATATAACGTTATACGTTATAACGTAATACTATATAACGTTATACGTTATAACGTAATACTATATAACGTTATACGTTATAACGTAATACTATATAACGTTATACGTTATAACGTAATAATATATAACGTTATACGTTATAACGTAATACTATATAATGTTATACGTTATAACGTAATACTATATAACGTTATACGTTATAACGTTATACGTTATAACGAAATACTATATAACGTTATACGTTATAACGTAATACTATACAACGTTATACGTTATAACGTAATACTATATAATGTTATACGTTATAACGTAATACTATATAATGTTATACGTTATAACGTAATACTATATAACGTTATACGTTATAACGTAATACTATATAACGTTATACGTTATAACGTAATACTATATAACGTTATACGTTATAACGTAATACTATATAACGTTATACGTTATAACGTAATACTATATAATGTTATACGTTATAACGTAATACTATACGTTATAACGTTATACGTTAACGTTATACGTTATAACGTAATACTATATAACGTTATACGTTATAACGTAATACTATATAACGTTATACGTTATATGGTGAAACTATATAACGTTATACGTTATATGGTGAAACTATATAACGTTATAACGTAATACTATATAACGCTATACGTTATATGGTAATACCATATAACGTTATACGTCATAACGTAATACTATATAACGTTATACGTTATAACGTAATACTATATAACGTTATACGTTATAAGGTAATACTATATAACGATATACGTTATATGGTAATACTATATAACGTTATACGTTAATAACGTAATACTATATAACGTTATACGTTATAACGTAATACTATATAACGTTATACGTTATAACGTAATACTATATAACGTTATACGTTATATGGTGATACTATATAACGTTATAACGTAATACTATATAACGTTATACGTTATAACGTAATACTATATATCGTTATACGTTATAACGTAATACTATATAACGTTATACGTTATAACGTAATACTATATAACGTTATACGTTATAACGTAATACTATATAACGTTATACTATATAACGTTATACGTTATAACGTAATACTATATAACGTTATACGTTATAACGTAATACTACATAACGTTATACGTTATAACGTAATACTATATAACGTTATACGTTATAACGTAATACTATATAATGTTATACGTTATAACGTAATACTATATAACGTTATACGTTATAACGTAATACTATATAACGTTATACGTTATAACGTAATACTATATAACGTTATACGTTACATGGTGATACTATATAACGTTATACGTTATAACGTAATACTATATAACGTTATACGTTATAACGTAATACTATATAACGTTATACGTTATAACGTAATACTATATAACGTTATACGTTATAACGTAATACTATATAACGTTATACGTTATAACGTAATAATATATAACGTTATACGTTATAACGTAATACTATATAACGTTATACGTTATAACGTAATACTATATAACGTTATACGTTATAACGTAATACTATATAACGTTATACGTTATAACGTAATACTATATAACGTTATACGTTATAACGTAATAATATATAACGTTATACGTTATAACGTAATACTATATAACGTTATACGTTATAACGTTATACGTTATAACGAAATACTATATAACGTTATACGTTATAACGTAATACTATACAACGTTATACGTTATAACGTAATACTATATAATGTTATACGTTATAACGTAATACTATATAATGTTATACGTTATAACGTAATACTATATAACGTTATACGTTATAACGTAATACTATATAACGTTATACGTTATAACGTAATACTATATAACGTTATACGTTATAACGTAATACTATATAACGTTATACGTTATAACGTAATACTATATAATGTTATACGTTATAACGTAATACTATATAACGTTATACGTTATAACGTTATACGTTATAACGTAATACTATATAACGTTATACGTTATAACGTAATACTATATAACGTTATACGTTATATGGTGAAACTATATAACGTTATACGTTATATGGTGAAACTATATAACGTTATAACGTAATACTATATAACGCTATACGTTATATGGTAATACCATATAACGTTATACGTCATAACGTAATACTATATAACGTTATACGTTATAACGTAATACTATATAACGTTATACGTTATAAGGTAATACTATATAACGATATACGTTATATGGTAATACTATATAACGTTATACGTTAATAACGTAATACTATATAACGTTATACGTTATAACGTAATACTATATAACGTTATACGTTATAACGTAATACTATATAACGTTATACGTTATATGGTGATACTATATAACGTTATAACGTAATACTATATAACGTTATACGTTATAACGTAATACTATATATCGTTATACGTTATAACGTAATACTATATAACGTTATACGTTATAACGTAATACTATATAACGTTATACGTTATAACGTAATACTATATAACGTTATACGTTATAACGTAATACTATATAACGTTATACGTTATAACGTAATACTACATAACGTTATACGTTATAACGTAATACTATATAACGTTATACGTTATAACGTAATACTATATAATGTTATACGTTATAACGTTATACGTTATAACGAAATACTATATAACGATATACGTTATAACGTAATACTATATAACGTTATACGTTATAACGTGATACTATATAATGTTATACGTTATAACGTAATACTATATAATGTTATACGTTATAACGTAATACTATATAACGTTATACGTTATAACGTAATACTATATAATGTTATACGTTATAACGTAATACTATATAACGTTATACGTTATAACGTTATACGTTATAACGTAATACTATATAACGTTATACGTTGTAACGTAATACTATATAACGTTATACGTTATATGGTGAAACTATATAACGTTATACGTTATATGGTGAAACTATATAACGTTATAACGTAATACTATATAACGCTATACGTTATATGGTAATACCATATAACGTTATACGTCATAACGTAATACTATATAACGTTATACGTTATAACGTAATACTATATAACGTTATACGTTATAAGGTAATACTATATAACGATATACGTTATATGGTAATACTATATAACGTTATACGTTAATAACGTAATACTATATAACGTTATACGTTATAACGTAATACTATATAACGTTATACGTTATAACGTAATACTATATAACGTTATACGTTATATGGTGATACTATATAACGTTATAACGTAATACTATATAACGTTATACGTTATAATTTAATACTATATAACGTTATACGTTATAACGTAATACTATATAACGTTATACGTTATAACGTAATACTACATAACGTTATACGTTATAACGTAATACTATATAACGTTATACGTTATAACGTAATACTATATAATGTTATACGTTATAACGTAATACAATATATCGTTATACGTTATAACGTAATACTATATAACGTTATACGTTATAACGTAATACTATATAACGTTATACGTTACATGGTGATACTATATAACGTTATACGTTATAACGTAATACTATATAACGTTATACGTTATAACGTAATACTATATAACGTTATACGTTATAACGTAATACTATATAACGTTATACGTTATAACGTAATACTATATAACGCTATACGTTATAAGGTAATACTATATAACGTTATACGTTATAACGTAATACTATATAATGTTATACGTTATAACGTAATACAATATATCGTTATACGTTATAACGTAATACTATATAACGTTATACGTTATAACGTAATACTATATAACGTTATACGTTACATGGTGATACTATATAACGTTATACGTTATAACGTAATACTATATAATGTTATACGTTATAACGTAATACTATATAACGTTATACGTTATAACGTAATACTATATAACGTTATACGTTATAACGTAATACTATATTACGTTATACGTTATAACGTAATACTACATAACGTTATACGTTATAACGTAATACTATATAACGTTATACGTTATAACGTAATAATATATAATGTTATACGTTATAACGTAATACAATATATCGTTATACGTTATAACGTAATACTATATAACGTTATACGTTATAACGTAATACTATATAACGTTATACGTTACATGGTGATACTATATAACGTTATACGTTATAACGTAATACTATATAACGTTATACGTTATAACGTAATACTATATAACGTTATACGTTATAACGTAATACTATATAACGTTATACGTTATAACGTAATACTATATAACGTTATACGTTATAACGTAATACTATATAACGCTATACGTTATAAGGTAATACTATATAACGATATACGTTATATGGTAATACTATATAACGTTATACGTTATAACGTAATACTATATAACGTTATACGTTACATGGTGATACTATATAACGTTATACGTTATAAGGTAATACTATATAACGTTATACGTTATAACGTAATACTATATAACGTTATACGTTATAACGTAATACTATATAACGTTATGCGTTATAACGTAATACTATATAACGTTATACGTTATATGGTGATACTATATAACGTTATAACGTAATACTATATAACGTTATACGTTATAACGTAATACTATATAACGTTATACGGTATAACGTAATACTATATAACGTTATACGTCATAACGTAATACTATATAACGTTATACGTTATAACGTAATAATATATAACGTTATACGTTATAACGTAATACTATATAACGTTATACGTTATAACGTAATACTATATAACGTTATACGTTATAACGTAATACTATATAACGTTATACGTTATAACGTAATACTATATAATGTTATACGTTATAACGTAATACTACATAACGTTATACGTTATAACGTTATACGTTATAACGTAATACTATATAACGTTATACGTTATAACGTAATACTATATAATGTTATACGTTATAACGTAATACTATATAACGTTATACGTTATAACGTAATACTATATAACGTTATACGTTACATGGTGATACTATATAACGTTATACGTTATAACGTAATACTATATAACGTTATACGTTATAACGTAATACTATATAACGTTATACGTTATAACGTAATACTATATAACGTTATACGTTATAACGTAATACTATATAACGTTATACGTTATAACGTAATACTATATAACGTTATACGTTATAACGTAATACTATATAACGTTATACGTTATAACGTAATACTATATAACGTTATACGTTATAACGTAATACTATATAACGTTATACGTTATAACGTAATACTATATAACGTTATACGTTATAACGTAATAATATATAACGTTATACGTTATAACGTAATACTATATAATGTTATACGTTATAACGTAATACTATATAACGTTATACGTTATAACGTTATACGTTATAACGTTATACGTTATAACGAAATACTATATAACGTTATACGTTATAACGTAATACTATACAACGTTATACGTTATAACGTAATACTATATAATGTTATACGTTATAACGTAATACTATATAATGTTATACGTTATAACGTAATACTATATAACGTTATACGTTATAACGTAATACTATATAACGTTATACGTTATAACGTAATACTATATAACGTTATACGTTATAACGTAATACTATATAACGTTATACGTTATAACGTAATACTATATAATGTTATACGTTATAACGTAATACTATATAACGTTATACGTTATAACGTTATACGTTATAACGTAATACTATATAACGTTATACGTTATAACGTAATACTATATAACGTTATACGTTATATGGTGAAACTATATAACGTTATACGTTATATGGTGAAACTATATAACGTTATAACGTAATACTATATAACGCTATACGTTATATGGTAATACCATATAACGTTATACGTCATAACGTAATACTATATAACGTTATACGTTATAACGTAATACTATATAACGTTATACGTTATAACGTTATACGTTATAACGTAATACTATATAACGTTATACGTTATAACGTAATACTATATAACGTTATACGTTATATGGTGAAACTATATAACGTTATACGTTATATGGTGATACTATATAACGTTATAACGTAATACTATATAACGTTATACGTTATAACTTAATACTATATAACGTTATACGTTATAACGTAATACTATATAACGTTATACGTTATAACGTAATACTACATAACGTTATACGTTATAACGTAATACTATATAACGTTATACGTTATAACGTAATACTATATAATGTTATACGTTATAACGTAATACTATATATCGTTATACGTTATAACGTAATACTATATAACGTTATACGTTATAACGTAATACTATATAACGTTATACGTTACATGGTGATACTATATAACGTTATACGTTATAACGTAATACTATATAACGTTATACGTTATAACGTAATACTATATAACGTTATACGTTATAACGTAATACTATATAACGTTATACGTTATAACGTAATACTATATATCGTTATACGTTATAACGTAATACTATATAACGTTATACGTTATAACGTAATACTATATAACGTTATACGTTACATGGTGATACTATATAACGTTATACGTTATAACGTAATACTATATAACGTTATACGTTATAACGTAATACTATATAACGTTATACGTTATAAGGTAATACTATATAACGTTATACGTTATAACGTAATACTATATAACGTTATACGTTATAACGTAATACTATATAACGTTATACGTTATAACGTAATACTATATAACGTTATAGGTTATAACGTAATACTATATAACGTTATACGTTATATGGTGATACTATATAACGTTATAACGTAATACTATATAACGTTATACGTTATAACTTAATACTATATAACGTTATACGTTATAACGTAATACTATATAACGTTATACGTTATAACGTAATACTACATAACGTTATACGTTATAACGTAATACTATATAACGTTATACGTTATAACGTAATACTATATAATGTTATACGTTATAACGTAATACAATATATCGTTATACGTTATAACGTAATACTATATAACGTTATACGTTATAACGTAATACTATATAACGTTATACGTTACATGGTGATACTATATAACGTTATACGTTATAACGTAATACTATATAACGTTATACGTTATAACGTAATACTATATAACGTTATACGTTATAACGTAATACTATATAACGTTATACGTTATAACGTAATACTATATAACGCTATACGTTATAAGGTAATACTATATAACGTTATACGTTATAACGTAATACTATATAATGTTATACGTTATAACGTAATACAATATATCGTTATACGTTATAACGTAATACTATATAACGTTATACGTTATAACGTAATACTATATAACGTTATACGTTACATGGTGATACTATATAACGTTATACGTTATAACGTAATACTATATAATGTTATACGTTATAACGTAATACTATATAACGTTATACGTTGTAACGTAATACTATATAACGTTATACGTTATAACGTAATACTATATAACGTTATACGTTATAACGTAATACTACATAACGTTATACGTTATAACGTAATACTATATAACGTTATACGTTATAACGTAATACTATATAATGTTATACGTTATAACGTAATACAATATATCGTTATACGTTATAACGTAATACTATATAACGTTATACGTTATAACGTAATACTATATAACGTTATACGTTACATGGTGATACTATATAACGTTATACGTTATAACGTAATACTATATAATGTTATACGTTATAACGTAATACTATATAACGTTATACGTTATAACGTAATACTATATAACGTTATACGTTATAACGTAATACTATATAATGTTATACGTTATAACGTAATACAATATATCGTTATACGTTATAACGTAATACTATATAACGTTATACGTTATAACGTAATACTATATAACGTTATACGTTACATGGTGATACTATATAACGTTATACGTTATAACGTAATACTATATAACGTTATACGTTATAACGTAATACTATATAACGTTATACGTTATAACGTAATACTATATAACGTTATACGTTATAACGTAATACTATATAACGCTATACGTTATAAGGTAATACTATATAACGATATACGTTATATGGTAATACTATATAACGTTATACGTTATAACGTAATACTATATAACGTTATACGTTACATGGTGATACTATATAACGTTATACGTTATAACGTAATACTATATAACGTTATACGTTATAACGTAATACTATATAACGTTATACGTTATAACGTAATACTATATAACGTTATACGTTATAACGTAATACTATATAACGTTATACGTTATATGGTGATACTATATAACGTTATAACGTAATACTATATAACGTTATACGTTATAACGTAATACTATATAACGTTATACGGTATAACGTAATACTATATAACGTTATACGTCATAACGTAATACTATATAACGTTATACGTTATAACGTAATAATATATAACGTTATACGTTATAACGTAATACTATATAATGTTATACGTTATAACGTAATACTATATAACGTTATACGTTATAACGTAATACTATATAACGTTATACGTTATAACGTAATACTATATAACGTTATACGTTATAACGTTATACGTTATAACGTAATACTATATAACGTTATACGTTATAACGTAATACTATATAATGTTATACGTTATAACGTAATACTATATAACGTTATACGTTATAACGTAATACTATATAACGTTATACGTTATAACGTAATACTATATAACGTTATACGTTACATGGTGATACTATATAACGTTATACGTTATAACGTAATACTATATAACGTTATACGTTATAACGTAATACTATATAACGTTATACGTTATAACGTAATACTATATAACGTTATACGTTATAACGTAATACTATATAACGTTATACGTTATAACGTAATACTATATAACGTTATACGTTATAACGTAATACTATATAACGTTATACGTTATAACGTAATACTATATAACGTTATACGTTATAACGTAATACTATATAACGTTATACGTTATAACGTAATAATATATAACGTTATACGTTATAACGTAATACTATATAATGTTATACGTTATAACGTAATACTATATAACGTTATACGTTATAACGTTATACGTTATAACGAAATACTATATAACGTTATACGTTATAACGTAATACTATACAACGTTATACGTTATAACGTAATACTATATAATGTTATACGTTATAACGTAATACTATATAATGTTATACGTTATAACGTAATACTATATAACGTTATACGTTATAACGTAATACTATATAACGTTATACGTTATAACGTAATACTATATAACGTTATACGTTATAACGTAATACTATATAACGTTATACGTTATAACGTAATACTATATAATGTTATACGTTATAACGTAATACTATATAACGTTATACGTTATAACGTTATACGTTATAACGTAATACTATATAACGTTATACGTTATAACGTAATACTATATAACGTTATACGTTATATGGTGAAACTATATAACGTTATACGTTATATGGTGAAACTATATAACGTTATAACGTAATACTATATAACGCTATACGTTATATGGTAATACCATATAACGTTATACGTCATAACGTAATACTATATAACGTTATACGTTATAACGTAATACTATATAACGTTATACGTTATAACGTTATACGTTATAACGTAATACTATATAACGTTATACGTTATAACGTAATACTATATAACGTTATACGTTATATGGTGAAACTATATAACGTTATACGTTATATGGTGATACTATATAACGTTATAACGTAATACTATATAACGTTATACGTTATAACTTAATACTATATAACGTTATACGTTATAACGTAATACTATATAACGTTATACGTTATAACGTAATACTACATAACGTTATACGTTATAACGTAATACTATATAACGTTATACGTTATAACGTAATACTATATAATGTTATACGTTATAACGTAATACTATATATCGTTATACGTTATAACGTAATACTATATAACGTTATACGTTATAACGTAATACTATATAACGTTATACGTTACATGGTGATACTATATAACGTTATACGTTATAACGTAATACTATATAACGTTATACGTTATAACGTAATACTATATAACGTTATACGTTATAACGTAATACTATATAACGTTATACGTTATAACGTAATACTATATATCGTTATACGTTATAACGTAATACTATATAACGTTATACGTTATAACGTAATACTATATAACGTTATACGTTATAACGTAATACTATATAACGTTATACGTTATAACGTAATACTATATAACGTTATACGTTATAACGTAATACTACATAACGTTATACGTTATAACGTAATACTATATAACGTTATACGTTATAACGTAATACTATATAATGTTATACGTTATAACGTTATACATTATAACGAAATACTATATAACGATATACGTTATAACGTAATACTATATAACGTTATACGTTATAACGTGATACTATATAATGTTATACGTTATAACGTAATACTATATAATGTTATACGTTATAACGTAATACTATATAACGTTATACGTTATAACGTAATACTATATAACGTTATACGTTATAACGTAATACTATATAACGTTATACGTTATAACGTAATACTATATAACGTTATACGTTATAACGTAATACTATATAATGTTATACGTTATAACGTAATACTATATAACGTTATACGTTATAAGGTAATACTATATAACGATATACGTTATATGGTAATACTATATAACGTTATACGTTAATAACGTAATACTATATAACGTTATACGTTATAACGTAATACTATATAACGTTATACGTTATAACGTAATACTATATAATGTTATACGTTATAACGTAATACTATATAACGTTATACGTTATATGGTGATACTATATAACGTTATAACGTAATACTATATAACGTTATACGTTATAACGTAATACTATATAACGTTATACGGTATAACGTAATACTATATAACGTTATACGTCATAACGTAATACTATATAACGTTATACGTTATAACGTAATAATATATAACGTTATACGTTATAACGTAATACTATATAATGTTATACGTTATAACGTAATACTATATAACGTTATACGTTATAACGTAATACTATATAACGTTATACGTTATAACGTAATACTATATAACGTTATACGTTATAACGTTATACGTTATAACGTAATACTATATAACGTTATACGTTATAACGTAATACTATATAATGTTATACGTTATAACGTAATACTATATAACGTTATACGTTATAACGTAATACTATATAACGTTATACGTTATAACGTAATACTATATAACGTTATACGTTACATGGTGATACTATATAACGTTATACGTTATAACGTAATACTATATAACGTTATACGTTATAACGTAATACTATATAACGTTATACGTTATAACGCAATACTATATAACGTTATACGTTATAACGTAATACTATATAACGTTATACGTTATAACGTAATACTATATAACGTTATACGTTATAACGTAATACTATATAACGTTATACGTTATAACGTAATACTATACAACGTTATACGTTATAACGTAATACTATATAACGTTATACGTTATAACGTAATAATATATAACGTTATACGTTATAACGTAATACTATATAATGTTATACGTTATAACGTAATACTATATAACGTTATACGTTATAACGTTATACGTTATAACGAAATACTATATAACGTTATACGTTATAACGTAATACTATACAACGTTATACGTTATAACGTAATACTATATAATGTTATACGTTATAACGTAATACTATATAATGTTATACGTTATAACGTAATACTATATAACGTTATACGTTATAACGTAATACTATATAACGTTATACGTTATAACGTAATACTATATAACGTTATACGTTATAACGTAATACTATATAACGTTATACGTTATAACGTAATACTATATAATGTTATACGTTATAACGTAATACTATATAACGTTATACGTTATAACGTTATACGTTATAACGTAATACTATATAACGTTATACGTTATAACGTAATACTATATAACGTTATACGTTATATGGTGAAACTATATAACGTTATACGTTATATGGTGAAACTATATAACGTTATAACGTAATACTATATAACGCTATACGTTATATGGTAATACCATATAACGTTATACGTCATAACGTAATACTATATAACGTTATACGTTATAACGTAATACTATATAACGTTATACGTTATAACGTTATACGTTATAACGTAATACTATATAACGTTATACGTTATAACGTAATACTATATAACGTTATACGTTATATGGTGAAACTATATAACGTTATACGTTATATGGTGATACTATATAACGTTATAACGTAATACTATATAACGTTATACGTTATAACTTAATACTATATAACGTTATACGTTATAACGTAATACTATATAACGTTATACGTTATAACGTAATACTACATAACGTTATACGTTATAACGTAATACTATATAACGTTATACGTTATAACGTAATACTATATAATGTTATACGTTATAACGTAATACTATATATCGTTATACGTTATAACGTAATACTATATAACGTTATACGTTATAACGTAATACTATATAACGTTATACGTTACATGGTGATACTATATAACGTTATACGTTATAACGTAATACTATATAACGTTATACGTTATAACGTAATACTATATAACGTTATACGTTATAACGTAATACTATATAACGTTATACGTTATAACGTAATACTATATATCGTTATACGTTATAACGTAATACTATATAACGTTATACGTTATAACGTAATACTATATAACGTTATACGTTATAACGTAATACTATATAACGTTATACGTTATAACGTAATACTATATAACGTTATACGTTATAACGTAATACTACATAACGTTATACGTTATAACGTAATACTATATAACGTTATACGTTATAACGTAATACTATATAATGTTATACGTTATAACGTTATACATTATAACGAAATACTATATAACGATATACGTTATAACGTAATACTATATAACGTTATACGTTATAACGTGATACTATATAATGTTATACGTTATAACGTAATACTATATAATGTTATACGTTATAACGTAATACTATATAACGTTATACGTTATAACGTAATACTATATAACGTTATACGTTATAACGTAATACTATATAACGTTATACGTTATAACGTAATACTATATAACGTTATACGTTATAACGTAATACTATATAATGTTATACGTTATAACGTAATACTATATAACGTTATACGTTATAAGGTAATACTATATAACGATATACGTTATATGGTAATACTATATAACGTTATACGTTAATAACGTAATACTATATAACGTTATACGTTATAACGTAATACTATATAACGTTATACGTTATAACGTAATACTATACAACGTTATACGTTATATGGTGATACTATATAACGTTATAACGTAATACTATATAACGTTATACGTTATAACTTAATACTATATAACGTTATACGTTATAACGTAATACTATATAACGTTATACGTTATAACGTAATACTACATAACGTTATACGTTATAACGTAATACTATATAACGTTATACGTTATAACGTAATACTATATAATGTTATACGTTATAACGTAATACTATATATCGTTATACGTTATAACGTAATACTATATAACGTTATACGTTATAACGTAATACTATATAACGTTATACGTTACATGGTGATACTATATAACGTTATACGTTATAACGTAATACTATATAACGTTATACGTTATAACGTAATACTATATATCGTTATACGTTATAACGTAATACTATATAACGTTATACGTTATAACGTAATACTATATAACGTTATACGTTACATGGTGATACTATATAACGTTATACGTTATAACGTAATACTATATAACGTTATACGTTATAACGTAATACTATATAACGTTATACGTTATAACGTAATACTATATAACGTTATACGTTATAACGTAATACTATATAATGTTATACGTTATAACGTAATACTATATAACGTTATACGTTATAACGTTATACGTTATAACGAAATACTATATAACGTTATACGTTATAACGTAATAATATATAACGTTATACGTTATAACGTAATACTATATAATGTTATACGTTATAACGTAATACTATATAATGTTATACGTTATAACGTAATACTATATAACGTTATACGTTATAACGTAATACTATATAACTTTATACGTTATAACGTAATACTATATAACGTTATACGTTATAACGTAATACTATATAATGTTATACGTTATAACGTAATGCTATATAACGTTATACGTTATAACGTAATACTATATAATGTTATACGTTATAACGTAATACTATATAATGTTATACGTTATAACGTAATACTATATAACGTTATACGTTATAACGTAATACTATATAACGTTATACGTTATAACGTAATACTATATAACGTTATACGTTATAACGTAATACTATTATATGTTATACGTTATAACGTAATACTATATAACGTTATACGTTATAACGTAATACTATATAACGTTATACGTTATAACGTAATACTACATAACGTTATACGTTATAACGTAATACTATATAACGTTATACGTTATAACGTAATACTATATAATGTTATACGTTATAACGTTATACGTTATAACGAAATACTATATAACGTTATACGTTATAACGTAATACTATATAACGTTATACGTTATAACGTAATACTATATAATGTTATACGTTATAACGTAATACTATATAATGTTATACGTTATAACGTAATACTATATAATGTTATACGTTATAACGTAATACTATATAACGTTATACGTTATAACGTTATACGTTATAACGTAATACTATATAACGTTATACGTTATAACGTTATACTATATAACGTTATACGTTATATGGTGAAACTATATAACGTTATACGTTATATGGTGAAACTATATAACGTTATAACGTAATACTATATAACGCTATACGTTATAACGTAATACTACATAACGTTATACGTTATAACGTAATACTATATAACGTTATACGTTATAAAGTAATACTATATAATGTTATACGTTATAACGTAATACTATATATCGTTATACGTTATAACGTAATACTATATAACGTTATACGTTATAACGTAATACTATATAACGTTATACGTTACATGGTGATACTATATAACGTTATACGTTATAACGTAATACTATATAACGTTATACGTTATAACGTAATACTATATAATGTTATACGTTATAACGTAATACTATATAACGTTATACGTTATATGGTGATACTATATAACGTTATAACGTAATACTATATAACGTTATACGTTATAACTTAATACTATATAACGTTATACGTTATAACGTAATACTATATAACGTTATACGTTATAACGTAATACTACATAACGTTATACGTTATAACGTAATACTATATAACGTTATACGTTATAAAGTAATACTATATAATGTTATACGTTATAACGTAATACTATATATCGTTATACGTTATAACGTAATACTATATAACGTTATACGTTATAACGTAATACTATATAACGTTATACGTTACATGGTGATACTATATAACGTTATACGTTATAACGTAATACTATATAACGTTATACGTTATAACGTAATACTATATAACGTTATACGTTATAACGTAATACTATATAACGTTATACGTTATAACGTAATACTATATAACGTTATACGTTATAACGTAATACTATATAACGTTATACGTTATAACGTAATACTATATAACGTTATACGTTATAACGTAATAATATATAACGTTATACGTTATAACGTAATACTATATAATGTTATACGTTATAACGTAATACTATATAACGTTATACGTTATAACGAAATACTATATAACGTTATACGTTATAACGTAATAATATATAACGTTATACGTTATAACGTAATACTATATAATGTTATACGTTATAACGTAATACTATATAATGTTATACGTTATAACGTAATACTATATAACGTTATACGTTATAACGTAATACTATATAACGTTTTACGTTATAACGTAATACTATATAACGTTATACGTTATAACGTAATACTATATAATGTTATACGTTATAACGTAATACTATATAACGTTATACGTTATAACGTAATACTATATATCGTTATACGTTATAACGTAATACTACATAACGTTATACGTTATAACGTAATACTATATAATATTATACGTTACATGGTGATACTATATAACGTTATACGTTATAACGTAATACTATATAACGTTATACGTTATAACGTAATACTATATAACGTTATACGTTATAGCGTAATACTATATAACGTTATACGTTATAACGTAATACTATATATCGTTATACGTTATAACGTAATACTATATAACGTTATACGTTATAACGTAATACTATATAACGTTATACGTTATATGGTGAAACTATATAACGTTATACGTTATATGGTGAAACTATATAACGTTATATCGTAATACTATATAACGCTGTACGTTATATGGTAATACCATATAACGTTATACGTCATAACGTAATACTATATAACGTTATACGTTATAACGTAATACTATATAACGTTATACGTTATAAGGTAATACTATATAACGATATACGTTATATGGTAATACTATATAACGTTATACGTTATAACGTAATACTATATAACGTTATACGTTATAACGTAATACTATATAACGTTATACGTTATAACGTAATACTATATAACGTTATACGTTATATGGTGATACTATATAACGTTATAACGTAATACTATATAACGTTATACGTTATAACTTAATACTATATAACGTTATACGTTATAACGTAATACTATATAACGTTATACGTTATAACGTAATACTATATAACGTTATACGTTATAACGCAATACTATATAACGTTATACGTTATAACGTAATATGATATAACGTTATACGTTATAACGTAATACTATATAACGTTATACGTTATAACGTAATACTATATAACGTTATACGTTATAACGTAATACTATATAACGTTATACGTTATAACGTAATACTATATAACGTTATACGTTATAACGTAATACTATATAACGTTATACGTTATAACGTAATACTATATAACGTTATACGTTATAACGTAATACTATATAACGTTATACGTTATAACGTAATACTATATAACGTTATACGTTATAACGTAATACTATATATCGTTATACGTTATAACGTAATACTATATAATGTTATACGTTATAACGTAATACTATATAACGTTATACGTTATAACGTAATACTATATATCGTTATACGTTATAACGTAATACTACATAACGTTATACGTTATAACGTAGTACTATATAATATTATACGTTACATGGTGATACTATATAACGTTATACGTTATAACGTAATACTATATAACGTTATACGTTATAACGTAATACTATATAACGTTATACGTTATAGCGTAATACTATATAACGTTATACGTTATAACGTAATACTATATATCGTTATACGTTATAACGTAATACTATATAACGTTATACGTTATAACGTAATACTATATAACGTTATACGTTATATGGTGAAACTATATAACGTTATACGTTATATGGTGAAACTATATAACGTTATATCGTAATACTATATAACGCTGTACGTTATATGGTAATACCATATAACGTTATACGTCATAACGTAATACTATATAACGTTATACGTTATAACGTAATACTATATAACGTTATACGTTATAAGGTAATACTATATAACGATATACGTTATATGGTAATACTATATAACGTTATACGTTATAACGTAATACTATATAACGTTATACGTTATAACGTAATACTATATAACGTTATACGTTATAACGTAATACTATATAACGTTATACGTTATATGGTGATACTATATAACGTTATAACGTAATACTATATAACGTTATACGTTATAACTTAATACTATATAACGTTATACGTTATAACGTAATACTATATAACGTTATACGTTATAACGTAATACTATATAACGTTATACGTTATAACGCAATACTATATAACGTTATACGTTATAACGTAATATGATATAACGTTATACGTTATAACGTAATACTATATAACGTTATACGTTATAACGTAATACTATATAACGTTATACGTTATAACGTAATACTATATAACGTTATACGTTATAACGTAATACTATATAACGTTATACGTTATAACGTAATACTATATAACGTTATACGTTATAACGTAATACTATATAACGTTATACGTTATAACGTAATACTATATAACGTTATACGTTATAACGTAATACTATATAACGTTATACGTTATAACGTAATACTATATATCGTTATACGTTATAACGTAATACTACATAACGTTATACGTTATAACGTAATACTATATAACGTTATACGTTACATGGTGATACTATATAACGTTATACGTTATAACGTAATACTATATAACGTTATACGTTATAACGTAATACTATATAACGTTATACGTTATAACGTAATACTATATAATGTTATACGTTATAACGTAATACTATATATCGTTATACGTTATAACGTAATACTATATAACGTTATACGTTATAACGTAATACTATATAACGTTATACGTTACATGGTGATACTATATAACGTTATACGTTATAACGTAATACTATATAACGTTATACGTTATAACGTAATACTATATAACGTTATACGTTATAACGTAATACTATATAACGTTATACGTTATAACGTAATACTATATATCGTTATACGTTATAACGTAATACTATATAACGTTATACGTTATAACGTAATACTATATAACGTTATACGTTATAACGTAATACTATATAACGTTATACGTTATAACGTAATACTATATAACGTTATACGTTATAACGTAATACTATATAACGTTATACGTTATAACGTAATATATATAACGTTATACGTTATAAGCGTAATACTATATAACGTTATACGTTATAACGTAATACTATATAACGTTATACGTTATAACGTAATACTATATAACGTTATACGTTATAACGTAATACTATATAACGCTATACGTTATATGGTAATACCTATATAACGTTATACGTCATAACGTAATACTATATAACGTTATACGTTATAACGTAATACTATATAACGTTATACGTTATAAGGTAATACTATATAACGATATACGTTATATGGTAATACTATATAACGTTATACGTTATAACGTAATACTATATTAACGTTATACGTTATAACGTAATACTATATAACGTTATACGTTATAACGTAATACTATATAACGTTATACGTTATATGGTGATACTATATAACGTTATAACGTAATACTATATAACGTTATACGTTATAACTTAATACTATATAACGTTATACGTTATAA
>NW_027185080.1:0-34633 GCF_040668555.2 Bombus flavifrons
CGTAATACTATATAACGTTATACGTTATAACGTAATACTATATAACGTTATACGTTACATGGTGATACTATATAACGTTATACTTTATAACGTAATACTATATAATGTTATACGTTATAACGTAATACTATATAACGTTATACGTTATAACGTAATACTATATAACGTTATACGTTATATAGTAGTACTATATGACGTTATACGTTATAACGTAATACTATATAACGTTATACGATATAACGTAGTACTATATAACGTTATACGTTATAACGTAATTCTATATAACGTTATACGTTATATGGTGATACTATATAACGTTATAACGTAATACTATATAACGTTATACGTTATATGGTGATACTATATAACGTTATAACGTAATACTACATAACGTTATACGTTATAACTTAATACTATATAACGTTATACGTTATAACGTAATACTATATAACGTTATACGTTATTACGTAATACTATATAACGTTATACGTTATAACGTAATACTGTATAACGTTATACGTTACATGGTGATACTATATATCGTTATACGTTATAGCGCAATACTATATAATGTTATACGTTATAACGTAATACTATATAACGTTATATGTTATACCGTAATACTATATAACGTTATACGTTATATGGTAATACTATATAACGTTAAACGTTATAACGTAATACTATATAACGTTATACGTTATAACGTAATACTATATACCGTTATACGTTATAACGTAATACTATATAACGTTAAACGATATAACGTAATACTATATAACGTTATACGTTATAACGTAATACTATATAACGTTATACGTTATAACGTAATACTATATAACGTTATACGTTATAACGTAATACTATATAACGTTATACGTTATATGGTGATACTATATAACGTTATAACGTAATACTACATAACGTTATACGTTATAACGTAATACTATATATCGTTATACGTTATAGCGCAATACTATATAATGTTATACGTTATAACGTAATACTATATAATGTTATACGTTATAACGTAATACTATATAACGTTATACGTTATAACGTAATACTATATAACGTTATACGTTACATGGTGATACTATATAACGTTATACTTTATAACGTAATACTATATAATGTTATACGTTATAACGTAATACTATATAACGTTATACGTTATATGGTGATACTATATAACGTTATAACGTAATACTATATAACGTTATACGTTATATGGTGATACTATATAACGTTATAACGTAATACTACATAACGTTATACGTTATAACTTAATACTATATAACGTTATACGTTATAACGTAATACTATATAACGTTATACGTTATTACGTAATACTATATAACGTTATACGTTATAACGTAATACTGTATAACGTTATACGTTACATGGTGATACTATATATCGTTATACGTTATAGCGCAATACTATATAATGTTATACGTTATAACGTAATACTATATAACGTTATATGTTATACCGTAATACTATATAACGTTATACGTTATATGGTAATACTATATAACGTCAAAAGTTATAACGTAATACTATATAACGTTATACGTTATAACGTAATACTATATAACGTTATACGTTATAACGTAATACTATATAACGTTAAACGATATAACGTAATACTATATAACGTTATACGTTATAACGTAATACTATATAACGTTATACGTTATATGGTGATACTATATAACGTTATAACGTAATACTACATAACGTTATACGTTATAACGTAATACTATATATCGTTATACGTTATAGCGCAATACTATATAATGTTATACGTTATAACGTAATACTATATAACGTTATATGTTATACCGTAATACTATATAACGTTATACGTTATATGGTAATACTATATAACGTTAAACGTTATAACGTAATACTATATAACGTTATACGTTATAACGTAATTCTATATAACGTTATACGTTATAACGTAATACTATATAACGTTAAACGATATAACGTAATACTATATAACGTTATACGTTATAACGTAATACTATATAACGTTATACGTTATAACGTAATACTATATAATGTTTAACGTTATAACGTAGTACGATATAACGTTATACGGTATAACGTAATACTATATAACGTTATACGTTATAACGTAATACTATATAACGTTATACGTTATAACGTAATACTATATAACATTATACGTTATAACGTAATACTATATAACGTTATACGTTATAACGTAATACTATATAACGTTATACGTTATAACGTAATACTATATATCGTTATACGTTATAGCGCAATACTATATAATGTTATACGTTATAACGTAATACTATATAACGTTATATGTTATACCGTAATACTATATAACGTTATACGTTATATGGTAATACTATATAACGTTAAACGTTATAACGTAATACTATATAACGTTATACGTTATAACGTAATTCTATATAACGTTATACGTTATAACGTAATACTATATAACGTTAAACGATATAACGTAATACTATATAACGTTATACGTTATAACGTAATACTATATAACGTTATACGTTATAACGTAATACTATATAATGTTTAACGTTATAACGTAGTACGATATAACGTTATACGGTATAACGTAATACTATATAACGTTATACGTTATAACGTAATACTATATAACGTTATATGTTATACCGTAATACTATATAACGTTATACGTTATATGGTAATACTATATAACGTTAAACGTTATAACGTAATACTATATAACGTTATACGTTATAACGTAATACTATATAACGTTATACGTTATAACGTAATACTATATAACGTTAAACGATATAACGTAATACTATATAACGTTATACGTTATAACGTAATACTATATAACGTTATACGTTATATGGTGATACTATATAACGTTATAACGTAATACTATATAACGTTATACGTTATAACGTAATACTATATAACGTTATACGTTATAACGTAATACTATATAACGTTATACGTTATAAAGTAGTACTATATGACGTTATACGTTATAACGTAATACTATATAACGTTATACGATATAACGTAATACTATATAACGTTATACGTTATAACGTAATACTATATAACGTTATACGTTATAACGTAATACTATATAACGTTATACGTTATAACGTAATACTATATAACGTTATACGTTACATGGTGATACTATATAACGTTATACGTTATAACGCAATACTATATAACGTTATACGTTATAACGTAATACTATATAACATTATACGTTATAACGTAATACTATATAACGTTATACGTTATAACGTAATACTATATAACGTTATACGTTATAACGTAATACTATATATCGTTATACGTTATAGCGCAATACTATATAATGTTATACGTTATAACGTAATACTATATAACGTTATATGTTATACCGTAATACTATATAACGTTATACGTTATATGGTAATACTATATAACGTTAAACGTTATAACGTAATACTATATAACGTTATACGTTATAACGTAATACTATATAACGTTATACGTTATAACGTAATACTATATAACGTTATACGTTATAACATAATACTATATAACGTTATACGTTATAACGTAATACTATATAACGTTATACGTTATAACGTAATACTATATAACGTTATACGTTATATGGTGATACTATATAACGTTATAACGTAATACTACATAACGTTATACGTTATAAAGTAATACTATATATCGTTATACGTTATAGCGCAATACTATATAATGTTATACGTATAACGTAATACTATATAGCGTTAAACGATATAACGTAATACTATATAACGTTATATGTTATACCGTAATACTATATAACGTTATACGTTATATGGTAATACTATATAACGTTAAACGTTATAACGTAATACTATATAACGTTATACGTTATAACGTAATACTATATAACGTTATACGTTATAACGTAATACTATATAGCGTTAAACGATATAACGTAATACTATATAACGTTATACGTTATAACGTAATACTATATAACGTTAAACGTTATAACGTAATACTATATAACGTTATACGTTATAACGTAATACTATATAACGTTATACGTTATAACGTAATACTACTATAGCGTTAAACGATATAACGTAATACTATATAACGTTATATGTTATACCGTAATACTATATAACGTTATACGTTATATGGTAATACTATATAACGTTAAACGTTATAACGTAATACTATATAACGTTATACGTTATAACGTAATACTATATAACGTTATACGTTATAACGTAATACTATATAGCGTTAAACGATATAACGTAATACTATATAACGTTATACGTTATAACATAATACTATATAACGTTATACGTTATAACGTAATACTATATAACGTTATACGTTATAACGTAATACTATATAACGTTATACGTTACATGGTGATACTATATAACGTTATACGTTATAACGCAATACTATATAACGTTATACGTTATAACGTAATACTATATAACATTATACGTTATAACGTAATACTATATAACGTTATACGTTATAACGTAATACTATATAACGTTATACGTTATAACGTAATACTATATATCGTTATACGTTATAGCGCAATACTATATAATGTTATACGTTATAACGTAATACTATATAACGTTATATGTTATACCGTAATACTATATAACGTTATACGTTATATGGTAATACTATATAACGTTAAACGTTATAACGTAATACTATATAACGTTATACGTATAACGTAATACTATATAACGTTATACGTTATAACGTAATACTATATAACGTTATACGTTATAACATAATACTATATAACGTTATACGTTATAACGTAATACTATATAACGTTATACGTTATAACGTAATACTATATAACGTTATACGTTATATGGTGATACTATATAACGTTTATAACGTAATACTACATAACGTTATACGTTATAAAGTAATACTATATATCGTTATACGTTATAGCGCAATACTATATAATGTTATACGTTATAACGTAATACTATATAGCGTTAAACGATATAACGTAATACTATATAACGTTATATGTTATACCGTAATACTATATAACGTTATACGTTATATGGTAATACAATATAACGTTAAACGTTATAACGTAATACTATATAACGTTATACGTTATAACGTAATACTATATAACGTTATACGTTATAACGTAATACTATATAGCGTTAAACGATATAACGTAATACTATATAACGTTATACGTTATAACGTAATACTATATAACGTTAAACGTTATAACGTAATACTATATAACGTTATACGTTATAACGTAATACTATATAACGTTATACGTTATAACGTAATACTATATAGCGTTAAACGATATAACGTAATACTATATAACGTTATATGTTATACCGTAATACTATATAACGTTATACGTTATATGGTAATACTATATAACGTTAAACGTTATAACGTAATACTATATAACGTTATACGTTATAACGTAATACTATATAACGTTATACGTTATAACGTAATACTATATAGCGTTAAACGATATAACGTAATACTATATAACGTTATACGTTATAACATAATACTATATAACGTTATACGTTATAACGTAATACTATATAACGTTATACGTTATAACGTAATACTATATAACGTTATACGTTATATGGTGATACTATATAACGTTATAACGTAATACTACATAACGTTATACGTTATAAAGTAATACTATATATCGTTATACGTTATAGCGCAATACTATATAATGTTATACGTTATAACGTAATACTATATAACGTTATATGTTATACCGTAATACTATATAACGTTATACGTTATATGGTAATACTATATAACGTTAAACGTTATAACGTAATACTATATAACGTTATACGTTATAACGTAATACTATATAACGTTATACGTTATAACGTAATACTATATAACGTTAAACGATATAACGTAATACTATATAACGTTATACGTTATAACGTAATACTATATAACGTTATACGTTATATGGTGATACTATATAACGTTATAACGTAATACTATATAACGTTATACGTTATAACGTAATACTATATAACGTTATACGTTATAACGTAATACTATATAACGTTATACGTTATAAAGTAGTACTATATGACGTTATACGTTATAACGTAATACTATATAACGTTATACGATATAACGTAATACTATATAACGTTATACGTTATAACGTAATACTATATAACGTTATACGTTATAACGTAATACTATATAACGTTATACGTTATAACGTAATACTATATAACGTTATACGTTACATGGTGATACTATATAACGTTATACGTTATAACGCAATACTATATAACGTTATACGTTATAACGTAATACTATATAACATTATACGTTATAACGTAATACTATATAACGTTATACGTTATAACGTAATACTATATAACGTTATACGTTATAACGTAATACTATATATCGTTATACGTTATAGCGCAATACTATATAATGTTATACGTTATAACGTAATACTATATAACGTTATATGTTATACCGTAATACTATATAACGTTATACGTTATATGGTAATACTATATAACGTTAAACGTTATAACGTAATACTATATAACGTTATACGTTATAACGTAATACTATATAACGTTATACGTTATAACGTAATACTATATAACGTTATACGTTATAACATAATATACTATATAACGTTATACGTTATAACGTAATGCTATATAACGTTATACGTTATAACGTAATACTATATAACGTTATACGTTATATGGTGATACTATATAACGTTATAACGTAATACTACATAACGTTATACGTTATAAAGTAATACTATATATCGTTATACGTTATAGCGCAATACTATATAATGTTATACGTTATAACGTAATACTATATAGCGTTAAACGATATAACGTAATACTATATAACGTTATATGTTATACCGTAATACTATATAACGTTATACGTTATATGGTAATACTATATAACGTTAAACGTTATAACGTAATACTATATAACGTTATACGTTATAACGTAATACTATATAACGTTATACGTTATAACGTAATACTATATAGCGTTAAACGATATAACGTAATACTATATAACGTTATACGTTATAACGTAATACTATATAACGTTAAACGTTATAACGTAATACTATATAACGTTATACGTTATAACGTAATACTATATAACGTTATACGTTATAACGTAATACTATATAGCGTTAAACGATATAACGTAATACTATATAACGTTATATGTTATACCGTAATACTATATAACGTTATACGTTATATGGTAATACTATATAACGTTAAACGTTATAACGTAATACTATATAACGTTATACGTTATAACGTAATACTATATAACGTTATACGTTATAACGTAATACTATATAGCGTTAAACGATATAACGTAATACTATATAACGTTATACGTTATAACATAATACTATATAACGTTATACGTTATAACGTAATACTATATAACGTTATACGTTATAACGTAATACTATATAACGTTATACGTTACATGGTGATACTATATAACGTTATACGTTATAACGCAATACTATATAACGTTATACGTTATAACGTAATACTATAATAACATTATACGTTATAACGTAATACTATATAACGTTATACGTTATAACGTAATACTATATAACGTTATACGTTATAACGTAATACTATATATCGTTATACGTTATAGCGCAATACTATATAATGTTATACGTTATAACGTAATACTATATAACGTTATATGTTATACCGTAATACTATATAACGTTATACGTTATATGGTAATACTATATAACGTTAAACGTTATAACGTAATACTATATAACGTTATACGTTATAACGTAATACTATATAACGTTATACGTTATAACGTAATACTATATAACGTTATACGTTATAACATAATACTATATAACGTTATACGTTATAACGTAATACTATATAACGTTATACGTTATAACGTAATACTATATAACGTTATACGTTATATGGTGATACTATATAACGTTATAACGTAATACTACATAACGTTATACGTTATAAAGTAATACTATATATCGTTATACGTTATAGCGCAATACTATATAATGTTATACGTTATAACGTAATACTATATAGCGTTAAACGATATAACGTAATACTATATAACGTTATATGTTATACCGTAATACTATATAACGTTATACGTTATATGGTAATACTATATAACGTTAAACGTTATAACGTAATACTATATAACGTTATACGTTATAACGTAATACTATATAACGTTATACGTTATAACGTAATACTATATAGCGTTAAACGATATAACGTAATACTATATAACGTTATACGTTATAACGTAATACTATATAGCGTTAAACGATATAACGTAATACTATATAACGTTATACGTTATAACGTAATACTATATAGCGTTAAACGTTATAACGTAATACTATATAACGTTATACGTTATAAACGTAATACTATATAACGTTATACGTTATAACGTAATACTATATAGCGTTAAACGATATAACGTAATACTATATAACGTTATATGTTATACCGTAATACTATATAACGTTATACGTTATATGGTAATACTATATAACGTTAAACGTTATAACGTAATACTATATAACGTTATACGTTATAACGTAATACTATATAACGTTATACGTTATAACGTAATACTATATAGCGTTAAACGATATAACGTAATACTATATAACGTTATACGTTATAACATAATACTATATAACGTTATACGTTATAACGTAATACTATATAACGTTTATACGTTATAACGTAATACTATATAACGTTATACGTTATATGGTGATACTATATAACGTTATAACGTAATACTACATAACGTTATACGTTATAAAGTAATACTATATATCGTTATACGTTATAGCGCAATACTATATAATGTTATACGTTATAACGTAATACTATATAACGTTATATGTTATACCGTAATACTATATAACGTTATACGTTATATGGTAATACTATATAACGTTAAACGTTATAACGTAATACTATATAACGTTATACGTTATAACGTAATTCTATATAACGTTATACGTTATAACGTAATACTATATAACGTTAAACGATATAACGTAATACTATATAACGTTATACGTTATAACGTAATAATATATAACGTTATACGTTATAACGTGATACTATATAACGTTATACGTTATAACGTAATACTATATAACGTTATACGTTACATGGTGATACTATATAACGCTATACGTTATAACGTAATACTATATAACGTTATACGTTACATGGTGATACTATATAACGTTATACGTTATAACGTAATACTATATAACGTTATACGTTACATGGTGATACTATATAACGTTATACGTTATAACGTAATACTATATAACGTTATACGTTATATGGTGATACTATATAACGTTATAACGTAATACTATATAACGTTATACGTTATAACGTAATACTACATAACGTTATACGTTATAACGTAATACTATATAACGTTATACGTTATAACGTAATACTATATAACGTTATACGTTATAACGTAATACTATATAACGTTATACGTCATAACGTAATACTATATAACGTTATACGTTATAACGTAATACTATATAACGTTATACGTTACATGGTGATACTATATAACGTTATACTTTATAACGTAATACTATATAATGTTATACGTTATAACGTAATACTATATAACGTTATACGTTATAACGTAATACTATATAACGTTATACGTTATATAGTAGTACTATATGACGTTATACGTTATAAACGTAATACTATATAACGTTATACGATATAACGTAGTACTATATAACGTTATACGTTATAACGTAATACTATATAAGGTTATACGTTATATGGTGATACTATATAACGTTATAACGTAATACTATATAACTTTATACGTTATATGGTGATACTATATAACGTTATAACGTAATACTACATAACGTTATACGTTATAACTTAATACTATATAACGTTATACGTTATAACGTAATACTATATAACGTTATACGTTATACGTAATACTATATAACGTTATACGTTATAACGTAATACTGTATAACGTTATACGTTACATGGTGATACTATATATCGTTATACGTTATAGCGCAATACTATATAATGTTATACGTTATAACGTAATACTATATAACGTTATATGTTATACCGTGATACTATATAACGTTATACGTTATATGGTAATACTATATAACGTTAAACGTTATAACGTAATACTATATAACGTTATACGTTATAACGTAATACTATATAACGTTATACGTTATAACGTAATACTATATAACGTTAAACGATATAACGTAATACTATATAACGTTATACGTTATAACGTAATACTATATAACGTTATACGTTATAACGTAATACTATATAACGTTATACGTTATAACGTAATACTATATAACGTTATACGTTATATGGTGATACTATATAACGTTATAACGTAATACTACATAACGTTATACGTTATAACGTAATACTATATATCGTTATACGTTATAGCGCAATACTATATAATGTTATACGTTATAACGTAATACTATATAAATGTTATACGTTATAACGTAATACTATATAACGTTATACGTTATATGGTAATACTATTATAACGTTAAACGTTATAACGTAATACTATATAACGTTATACGTTATAACGTAATACTATATAACGTTATACGTTATAACGTAATACTATATAGCGTTAAACGATATAACGTAATACTATATAACGTTATACGTTATAACGTAATACTATATAACGTTATACGTTATAACGTAATACTATATAACGTTATACGTTTATAACATAATACTATATAACGTTATACGTTATAACGTAATACTATATAACGTTATACGTTATAACGTAATACTATATAACGTTATACGTTATATGGTGATACTATATAACGTTATAACGTAATACTACATAACGTTATATGTTATAAAGTAATACTATATATCGTTATACGTTATAGCGCAATACTATATAATGTTATACGTTATAACGTAATACTATATAACGTTATATGTTATACCGTAATACTATATAACGTTATACGTTATATGGTAATACTATATAACGTTAAACGTTATAACGTAATACTATATAACGTTATACGTTATAACGTAATTCTATATAACGTTATACGTTATAACGTAATACTATATAACGTTAAACGATATAACGTAATACTATATAACGTTATACGTTATAACGTAATACTATATAACGTTATACGTTATAACGTGATACTATATAACGTTATACGTTATAACGTAATACTATATAACGTTATACTTTACATGGTGATACTATATAACGTTATACGTTATAACGTAATACTATATAACGTTATACGTTACATGGTGATACTATATAACGTTATACGTTATAACGTAATACTATATAACGTTATACGTTACATGGTGATACTATATAACGTTATACGTTATAACGTAATACTATATAACGTTATACGTTATATGGTGATACTATATAACGTTATAACGTAATACTATATAACGTTATACGTTATAACGTAATACTACATAACGTTATACGTTATAACGTAATACTATATAACGTTATACGTTATAACGTAATACTATATAACGTTATACGTTATAACGTAATACTATATAACGTTATACGTCATAACGTAATACTATATAACGTTATACGTTATAACGTAATACTATATAACGTTATACGTTACATGGTGATACTATATAACGTTATACTTTATAACGTAATACTATATAATGTTATACGTTATAACGTAATACTATATAACGTTATACGTTATAACGTAATACTATATAACGTTATACGTTATATAGTAGTACTATATGACGTTATACGTTATAACGTAATACTATATAACGTTATACGATATAACGTAGTACTATATAACGTTATACGTTATAACGTAATACTATATAACGTTATACGTTATATGGTGATACTATATAACGTTATAACGTAATACTATATAACGTTATACGTTATATGGTGATACTATATAACGTTATAACGTAATACTACATAACGTTATACGTTATAACGTAATACTATATAACGTTATACGTTATAACGTAATACTATATAACATTATACGTTATAACGTAATACTATATAACGTTATACGTTATAACGTAATACTATATAACGTTATACGTTATAACGTAATACTATATATCGTTATACGTTATAGCGCAATACTATATAATGTTATACGTTATAACGTAATACTATATAACGTTATATGTTATACCGTAATACTATATAACGTTATACGTTATATGGTAATACTATATAACGTTAAACGTTATAACGTAATACTATATAACGTTATACATTATAACGTAATTCTATATAACGTTATACGTTATAACGTAATACTATATAACGTTAAACGATATAACGTAATACTATATAACGTTATACGTTATAACGTAATACTATATAACGTTATATGTTATACCGTAATACTATATAACGTTATACGTTATATGGTAATACTATATAACGTTAAACGTTATATCGTAATACTATATAACGTTATACGTTATAACGTAATTCTATATAACGTTATACGTTATAACGTAATACTATATAACGTTAAACGATATAACGTAATACTATATAACGTTATACGTTATAACGTAATACTATATAACGTTATACGTTATAACGTGATACTATATAACGTTATACGTTATATCGTAATACTATATAACGTTATACGTTACATGGTGATACTATATAACGTTATACGTTATAACGTAATACTATATAACGTTATACGTTACATGGTGATACTATATAACGTTATACGTTATAACGTAATACTATATAACGTTATACGTTACATGGTGATGCTATATAACGTTATACGTTATAACGTAATACTATATAACGTTATACGTTATATGGTGATACTATATAACGTTATAACGTAATACTATATAACGTTATACGTTATAACGTAATACTACATAACGTTATACGTTATAACGTAATACTATATAACGTTATACGTTATAACGTAATACTATATAACGTTATACGTTATAACGTAATACTATATAACGTTATACGTTATATGGTGATACTATATAACGTTATAACGTAATACTACATAACGTTATACGTTATAAAGTAATACTATATATCGTTATACGTTATAGCGCAATACTATATAATGTTATACGTTATAACGTAATACTATATAACGTTATATGTTATACCGTAATACTATATAACGTTATACGTTATATGGTAATACTATATAACGTTAAACGTTATAACGTAATACTATATAACGTTATACGTTATAACGTAATTCTATATAACGTTATACGTTATAACGTAATACTATATAACGTTAAACGATATAAGGTAATACTATATAACGTTATACGTTATAACGTAATACTATATAACGTTATACGTTATAACGTGATACTATATAACGTTATACGTTATAACGTAATACTATATAACGTTATACGTTACATGGTGATACTATATAACGTTATACGTTATAACGTAATACTATATAACGTTATACGTTACATGGTGATACTATATAACGTTATACGTTATAACGTAATACTATATAACGTTATACGTTATAACGTAATACTATATAACGTTATACGTTATAACGTAATACTATATAACGTTATACGTTACATGGTGATACTATATAACGTTATACGTTATAACGTAATACTATATAACGTTATACGTTATATGGTGATACTATATAACGTTATAACGTAATACTATATAACGTTATACGTTATAACGTAATACTATATAACGTTAAACGATATAAGGTAATACTATATAACGTTATACGTTATAACGTAATACTATATAACGTTATACGTTATAACGTGATACTATATAACGTTATACGTTATAACGTAATACTATATAACGTTATATGTTATACCGTAATACTATATAACGTTATACGTTATATGGTAATACTATATAACGTTAAACGTTATAACGTAATACTATATAACGTTATACGTTATAACGTAATTCTATATAACGTTATACGTTATAACGTAATACTATATAACGTTAAACGATATAACGTAATACTATATAACGTTATACGTTATAACGTAATACTATATAACGTTATACGTTATAACGTGATACTATATAACGTTATACGTTATAACGTAATACTATATAACGTTATACGTTACATGGTGATACTATATAACGTTATACGTTATAACGTAATACTATATAACGTTATACGTTACATGGTGATACTATATAACGTTATACGTTATAACGTAATACTATATAACGTTATACGTTACATGGTGATACTATATAACGTTATACGTTATAACGTAATACTATATAACGTTATACGTTATATGGTGATACTATATAACGTTATAACGTAATACTATATAACGTTATACGTTATAACGTAATACTACATAACGTTATACGTTATAACGTAATACTATATAACGTTATACGTTATAACGTAATACTATATAACGTTATACGTTATAACGTAATACTATATAACGTTATACGTTATATGGTGATACTATATAACGTTATAACGTAATACTACATAACGTTATACGTTATAAAGTAATACTATATATCGTTATACGTTATAGCGCAATACTATATAATGTTATACGTTATAACGTAATACTATATAACGTTATATGTTATACCGTAATACTATATAACGTTATACGTTATATGGTAATACTATATAACGTTAAACGTTATAACGTAATACTATATAACGTTATACGTTATAACGTAATTCTATATAACGTTATACGTTATAACGTAATACTATATAACGTTAAACGATATAAGGTAATACTATATAACGTTATACGTTATAACGTAATACTATATAACGTTATACGTTATAACGTGATACTATATAACGTTATACGTTATAACGTAATACTATATAACGTTATACGTTACATGGTGATACTATATAACGCTATACGTTATAACGTAATACTATATAACGTTATACGTTACATGGTGATACTATATAACGTTATACGTTATAACGTAATACTATATAACGTTAAACGTTATAACGTAATACTATATAACGTTTTACGTTACATGGTGATACTATATAACGTTATACGTTATAACGTAATACTATATAACGTTATACGTTATATGGTGATACTATATAACGTTATAACGTAATACTATATAACGTTATACGTTATAACGTAATACTACATAACGTTATACGTTATAACGTAATACTATATAACGTTATACGTTATAACGTAATACTATATAACGTTATACGTTATAACGTAATACTATATGACGTTATACGTCATAACGTAATACTATATAACGTTATACGTTATAACGTAATACTATATAACGTTATACGTTACATGGTGATACTATATAACGTTATACTTTATAACGTAATACTATATAATGTTATACGTTATAACGTAATACTATATAACGTTATACGTTATAACGTAATACTATATAACGTTATACGTTATATAGTAGTACTATATGACGTTATACGTTATAACGTAATACTATATAACGTTATACGATATAACGTAGTACTATATAACGTTATACGTTATAACGTAATACTATATAACGTTATACGTTATAACGTAATACTATATGACGTTATACGTCATAACGTAATACTATATAACGTTATACGTTATAACGTAATACTATATAACGTTATACGTTACATGGTGATACTATATAACGTTATACGTTATAACGTAATACTATATAACGTTATACGTTATAACGTAATACTATATATCGTTATACGTTATAGCGCAATACTATATAATGTTATACGTTATAACGTAATACTATATAACGTTATATGTTATACCGTAATACTATATAACGTTATACGTTATATGGTAATACTATATAACGTTAAACGTTATAACGTAATACTATATAACGTTATACGTTATAACGTAATTCTATATAACGTTATACGTTATAACGTAATACTATATAACGTTAAACGATATAACGTAATACTATATAACGTTATACGTTATAACGTAATACTATATAACGTTATATGTTATACCGTAATACTATATAACGTTATACGTTATAACGTAATACTATATAACGTTATACGTTACATGGTGATACTATATAACGTTATACTTTATAACGTAATACTATATAATGTTATACGTTATAACGTAATACTATATAACGTTATACGTTATAACGTAATACTATATAACGTTATACGTTATATGGTGATACTATATAACGTTATAACGTAATACTACATAACGTTATACGTTATAAAGTAATACTATATATCGTTATACGTTATAGCGCAATACTATATAATGTTATACGTTATAACGTAATACTATATAACGTTATATGTTATACCGTAATACTATATAACGTTATACGTTATATGGTAATACTATATAACGTTAAACGTTATAACGTAATACTATATAACGTTATACGTTATAACGTAATTCTATATAACGTTATACGTTATAACGTAATACTATATAACGTTAAACGATATAACGTAATACTATATAACGTTATACGTTATAACGTAATACTATATAACGTTATACGTTATAACGTGATACTATATAACGTTATAGGTTATAACGTAATACTATATAACGTTATACGTTACATGGTGATACTATATAACGTTATACGTTATAACGTAATACTATATAACGTTATACGTTACATGGTGATACTATATAACGTTATACGTTATAACGTAATACTATATAACGTTATACGTTACATGGTGATACTATATAACGTTATACGTTATAACGTAATACTATATAACGTTATACGTTATATGGTGATACTATATAACGTTATAACGTAATACTATATAACGTTATACGTTATAACGTAATACTGCATAACGTTATACGTTATAACGTAATACTATATAACGTTATACGTTATAACGTAATACTATATAACGTTATACGTTATAACGTAATACTATATGACGTTATACGTCATAACGTAATACTATATAACGTTATACGTTATAACGTAATACTATATAACGTTATACGTTACATGGTGATACTATATAACGTTATACTTTATAACGTAATACTATATAATGTTATACGTTATAACGTAATACTATATAACGTTATACGTTATAACGTAATACTATATAACGTTATACGTTATATAGTAGTACTATATGACGTTATACGTTATAACGTAATACTATATAACGTTATACGATATAACGTAGTACTATATAACGTTATACGTTATAACGTAATACTATATAACGTTATACGTTATATGGTGATACTATATAACGTTATAACGTAATACTATATAACGTTATACGTTATATGGTGATACTATATAACGTTATAACGTAATACTACATAACGTTATACGTTATAACTTAATACTATATAACGTTATACGTTATAACGTAATACTATATAACGTTATACGTTATTACGTAATACTATATAACGTTATACGTTATAACGTAATACTGTATAACGTTATACGTTACATGCTGATACTATATATCGTTATACGTTATAGCGCAATACCATATAATGTTATACGTTATAACGTAATACTATATAACGTTATATGTTATACCGTAATACTATATAACGTTATACGTTATATGGTAATACTATATAACGTTAAACGTTATAACGTAATACTATATAACGTTATACGTTATAACGTAATACTATATAACGTTATACGTTATAACGTAATACTATATAACGTTAAACGATATAACGTAATACTATATAACGTTATACGTTATAACGTAATACTATATAACGTTATACGTTATAACGTAATACTATATAACGTTATACGTTATATGGTGATACTATATAACGTTATAACGTAATACTACATAACGTTATACGTTATAACGTAATACTATATATCGTTATACGTTATAGAGCAATACTATATAATGTTATACGTTATAACGTAATACTATATAATGTTATACGTTATAACGTAATACTATATAACGTTATACGTTATAACGTAATACTATATAACGTTATACGTTACATGGTGATACTATATAACGTTATACTTTATAACGTAATACTATATAATGTTATACGTTATAACGTAATACTATATAACGTTATACGTTATAACGTAATACTATATAACGTTATACGTTATATAGTAGTACTATATAACGTTATACGTTACATGGTGATACTATATAACGTTATACGTTATAACGTAATACTATATAACGTTATACGTTATATGGTGATACTATATAACGTTATAACGTAATACTATATAACGTTATACGTTATAACGTAATACTACATAACGTTATACGTTATAACGTAATACTATATAACGTTATACGTTATAACGTAATACTATATAACGTTATACGTTATAACGTAATACTATATAACGTTATACGTTATAACGTAATACTATATAACGTTATACGTCATAACGTAATACTATATAACGTTATACGTTATAACGTAATACTATATAACGTTATACGTTATAACGTAATACTATATAACGTTATACGTTATATAGTAGTACTATATGACGTTATACGTTATAACGTAATACTATATAACGTTATACGATATAACGTAGTACTATATAACGTTATACGTTATAACGTAATACTATATAACGTTATACGTTATATGGTGATACTATATAACGTTATACGTCATAACGTAATACTATATAACGTTATACGTTATAACGTAATACTATATAACGTTATACGTTATAACGTAATACTATATAACGTTATACGTTATATAGTAGTACTATATGACGTTATACGTTATAACGTAATACTATATAACGTTATACGTTATATAGTAGTACTATATGACGTTATACGTTATAACGTAATACTATATAACGTTATACGTTATAACGTAATACTATATAACGTTATACGTTATATAGTAGTACTATATGACGTTATACGTTATAACGTAATACTATATAACGTTATACGATATAACGTAGTACTATATAACGTTATACGTTATAACGTAATACTATATAACGTTATACGTTATAACGTAATACTATATAACGTTATACGTTATATAGTAGTACTATATGACGTTATACGTTATAACGTAATACTATATAACGTTATACGATATAACGTAGTACTATATAACGTTATACGTTATAACGTAATACTATATAACGTTATACGTTATAACGTAATACTATATAACGTTATACGTTACATGGTGATACTATATAACGTTATACGTTATAACGTAATACTATATAACGTTATACGTTATAACGTAATACTATATATCGTTATACGTTATAGCGCAATACAATATAATGTTATACGTTATAACGTAATACTATATAACGTTATATGTTATACCGTAATACTATATAACGTTATACGTTATAACGTAATACTATATGACGTTATACGTCATAACGTAATACTATATAACGTTATACGTTATAACGTAATACTATATAACGTTATACGTTACATGGTGATACTATATAACGTTATACTTTATAACGTAATACTATATAATGTTATACGTTATAACGTAATACTATATAACGTTATACGTTATAACGTAATACTATATAACGTTATACGTTATATAGTAGTACTATATGACGTTATACGTTATAACGTAATACTATATAACGTTATACGATATAACGTAGTACTATATAACGTTATACGTTATAACGTAATACTATATAACGTTATACGTTATAACGTAATACTATATGACGTTATACGTCATAACGTAATACTATATAACGTTATACGTTATAACGTAATACTATATAACGTTATACGTTATAACGTAATTCTATATAACGTTATACGTTATAACGTAATACTATATAACGTTAAACGATATAACGTAATACTATATAACGTTATACGTTATAACGTAATACTATATAACGTTATACGTTATAACGTGATACTATATAACGTTATACGTTATAACGTAATACTATATAACGTTATATGTTATACCGTAATACTATATAACGTTATACGTTATATGGTAATACTATATAACGTTAAACGTTATAACGTAATACTATATAACGTTATACGTTATAACGTAATTCTATATAACGTTATACGTTATAACGTAATACTATATAACGTTAAACGATATAACGTAATACTATATAACGTTATACGTTATAACGTAATACTATATAACGTTATACGTTATAACGTGATACTATATAACGTTATACGTTATAACGTAATACTATATAACGTTATACGTTACATGGTGATACTATATAACGTTATACGTTATAACGTAATACTATATAACGTTATACGTTACATGGTGATACTATATAACGTTATACGTTATAACGTAATACTATATAACGTTATACGTTACATGGTGATACTATATAACGTTATACGTTATAACGTAATACTATATAACGTTATACGTTATATGGTGATACTATATAACGTTATGACGTAATACTATATAACGTTATACGTTATAACGTAATACTACATAACGTTATACGTTATAACGTAATACTATATAACGTTATACGTTATAACGTAATACTATATAACGTTATACGTTATAACGTAATACTATATAACGTTATACGTTATATGGTGATACTATATAACGTTATAACGTAATACTACATAACGTTATACGTTATAAAGTAATACTATATATCGTTATACGTTATAGCGCAATACTATATAATGTTATACGTTATAACGTAATACTATATAACGTTATATGTTATACCGTAATACTATATAACGTTATACGTTATATGGTAATACTATATAACGTTAAACGTTATAACGTAATACTATATAACGTTATACGTTATAACGTAATTCTATATAACGTTATACGTTATAACGTAATACTATATAACGTTAAACGATATAAGGTAATACTATATAACGTTATACGTTATAACGTAATACTATATAACGTTATACGTTATAACGTGATACTATATAACGTTATACGTTATAACGTAATACTATATAACGTTATACGTTACATGGTGATACTATATAACGTTATACGTTATAACGTAATACTATATAACGTTATACGTTACATGGTGATACTATATAACGTTATACGTTATAACGTAATACTATATAACGTTATACGTTATAACGTAATACTATATAACGTTTTACGTTACATGGTGATACTATATAACGTTATACGTTATAACGTAATACTATATAACGTTATACGTTATATGGTGATACTATATAACGTTATAACGTAATACTATATAACGTTATACGTTATAACGTAATACTACATAACGTTATACGTTATAACGTAATACTATATAACGTTATACGTTATAACGTAATACTATATAACGTTATACGTTATAACGTAATACTATATGACGTTATACGTCATAACGTAATACTATATAACGTTATACGTTATAACGTAATACTATATAACGTTATACGTTACATGGTGATACTATATAACGTTATACTTTATAACGTAATACTATATAATGTTATACGTTATAACGTAATACTATATAACGTTATACGTTATAACGTAATACTATATAACGTTATACGTTATATAGTAGTACTATATGACGTTATACGTTATAACGTAATACTATATAACGTTATACGATATAACGTAGTACTATATAACGTTATACGTTATAACGTAATACTATATAACGTTATACGTTATAACGTAATACTATATGACGTTATACGTCATAACGTAATACTATATAACGTTATACGTTATAACGTAATACTATATAACGTTATACGTTACATGGTGATACTATATAACGTTATACGTTATAACGTAATACTATATAACGTTATACGTTATAACGTAATACTATATATCGTTATACGTTATAGCGCAATACTATATAATGTTATACGTTATAACGTAATACTATATAACGTTATATGTTATACCGTAATACTATATAACGTTATACGTTATATGGTAATACTATATAACGTTAAACGTTATAACGTAATACTATATAACGTTATACGTTATAACGTAATTCTATATAACGTTATACGTTATAACGTAATACTATATAACGTTAAACGATATAACGTAATACTATATAACGTTATACGTTATAACGTAATACTATATAACGTTATATGTTATACCGTAATACTATATAACGTTATACGTTATATGGTAATACTATATAACGTTAAACGTTATAACGTAATACTATATAACGTTATACGTTATAACGTAATTCTATATAACGTTATACGTTATAACGTAATACTATATAACGTTATACGTTATAACGTGATACTATATAACGTTATACGTTATAACGTAATACTATATAACGTTATACGTTACATGGTGATACTATATAACGTTATACGTTATAACGTAATACTATATAACGTTATACGTTACATGGTGATACTATATAACGTTATACGTTATAACGTAATACTATATAACGTTATACGTTACATGGTGATACTATATAACGTTATACGTTATAACGTAATACTATATAACGTTATACGTTATATGGTGATACTATATAACGTTATAACGTAATACTATATAACGTTATACGTTATAACGTAATACTACATAACGTTATACGTTATAACGTAATACTATATAACGTTATACGTTATAACGTAATACTATATAACGTTATACGTTATAACGTAATACTATATAATGTTATACGTTATAACGTAATACTATATAACGTTATATGTTATACCGTAATACTATATAACGTTATACGTTATATGGTAATACTATATAACGTTAAACGTTATAAGGTAATACTATATAACGTTATACGTTATAACGTAATTCTATATAACGTTATACGTTATAACGTAATACTATATAACGTTAAACGATATAACGTAATACTATATAACGTTATACGTTATAACGTAATACTATATAACGTTATACGTTATAACGTGATACTATATAACGTTATAGGTTATAACGTAATACTATATAACGTTATACGTTACATGGTGATACTATATAACGTTATACGTTATAACGTAATACTATATAACGTTATACGTTACATGGTGATACTATATAACGTTATACGTTATAACGTAATACTATATAACGTTATACTTTACATGGTGATACTATATAACGTTATACGTTATAACGTAATACTATATAACGTTATACGTTATATGGTGATACTATATAACGTTATAACGTAATACTATATAACGTTATACGTTATAACGTAATACTGCATAACGTTATACGTTATAACGTAATACTATATAACGTTATACGTTATAACGTAATACTATATAACGTTATACGTTATAACGTAATACTATATGACGTTATACGTCATAACGTAATACTATATAACGTTATACGTTATAACGTAATACTATATAACGTTATACGTTACATGGTGATACTATATAACGTTATACTTTATAACGTAATACTATATAATGTTATACGTTATAACGTAATACTATATAACGTTATACGTTATAACGTAATACTATATAACGTTATACGTTATATAGTAGTACTATATGACGTTATACGTTATAACGTAATACTATATAACGTTATACGATATAACGTAGTACTATATAACGTTATACGTTATAACGTAATACTATATAACGTTATACGTTATATGGTGATACTATATAACGTTATAACGTAATACTATATAACGTTATACGTTATATGGTGATACTATATAACGTTATAACGTAATACTACATAACGTTATACGTTATAACTTAATACTATATAACGTTATACGTTATAACGTAATACTATATAACGTTATACGTTATTACGTAATACTATATAACGTTATACGTTATAACGTAATACTGTATAACGTTATACGTTACATGCTGATACTATATATCGTTATACGTTATAGCGCAATACCATATAATGTTATACGTTATAACGTAATACTATATAACGTTATATGTTATACCGTAATACTATATAACGTTATACGTTATATGGTAATACTATATAACGTTAAACGTTATAACGTAATACTATATAACGTTATACGTTATAACGTAATACTATATAACGTTATACGTTATAACGTAATACTATATAACGTTAAACGATATAACGTAATACTATATAACGTTATACGTTATAACGTAATACTATATAACGTTATACGTTATAACGTAATACTATATAACGTTATACGTTATATGGTGATACTATATAACGTTATAACGTAATACTACATAACGTTATACGTTATAACGTAATACTATATATCGTTATACGTTATAGCGCAATACTATATAATGTTATACGTTATAACGTAATACTATATAATGTTATACGTTATAACGTAATACTATATAACGTTATACGTTATAACGTAATACTATATAACGTTATACGTTACATGGTGATACTATATAACGTTATACTTTATAACGTAATACTATATAATGTTATACGTTATAACGTAATACTATATAACGTTATACGTTATAACGTAATACTATATAACGTTATACGTTATATAGTAGTACTATATAACGTTATACGTTACATGGTGATACTATATAACGTTATACGTTATAACGTAATACTATATAACGTTATACGTTATATGGTGATACTATATAACGTTATAACGTAATACTATATAACGTTATACGTTATAACGTAATACTACATAACGTTATACGTTATAACGTAATACTATATAACGTTATACGTTATAACGTAATACTATATAACGTTATACGTTATAACGTAATACTATATAACGTTATACGTCATAACGTAATACTATATAACGTTATACGTTATAACGTAATACTATATAACGTTATACGTTATAACGTAATACTATATAACGTTATACGTTATATAGTAGTACTATATGACGTTATACGTTATAACGTAATACTATATAACGTTATACGATATAACGTAGTACTATATAACGTTATACGTTATAACGTAATACTATATAACGTTATACGTTATATGGTGATACTATATAACGTTATACGTCATAACGTAATACTATATAACGTTATACGTTATAACGTAATACTATATAACGTTATACGTTATAACGTAATACTATATAACGTTATACGTTATATAGTAGTACTATATGACGTTATACGTTATAACGTAATACTATATAACGTTATACGTTATATAGTAGTACTATATGACGTTATACGTTATAACGTAATACTATATAACGTTATACGTTATAACGTAATACTATATAACGTTATACGTTATATAGTAGTACTATATGACGTTATACGTTATAACGTAATACTATATAACGTTATACGATATAACGTAGTACTATATAACGTTATACGTTATAACGTAATACTATATAACGTTATACGTTATAACGTAATGCTATATAACGTTATACGTTATATAGTAGTACTATATGACGTTATACGTTATAACGTAATACTATATAACGTTATACGATATAACGTAGTACTATATAACGTTATACGTTATAACGTAATACTATATAACGTTATACGTTATATGGTGATACTATATAACGTTATAACGTAATACTATATAACGTTATACGTTATATGGTGATACTATATAACGTTATAACGTAATACTACATAACGTTATACGTTATAACTTAATACTATATAACGTTATACGTTATAACGTAATACTATATAACGTTATACGTTATTGCGTAATACTATATAACGTTATACGTTATAACGTAATACTGTATAACGTTATACGTTACATGGTGATACTATATATCGTTATACGTTATAGCGCAATACTATATAATGTTATACGTTATAACGTAATACTATATAACGTTATATGTTATACCGTAATACTATATAACGTTATACGTTATATGGTAATACTATATAACGTTAAACGTTATAACGTAATACTATATAACGTTATACGTTATAACGTAATTCTATATAACGTTATACGTTATAACGTAATACTATATAACGTTAAACGATATAACGTAATACTATATAACGTTATACGTTATAACGTAATACTATATAACGTTATACGTTATAACGTAATACTATATAATGTTTAACGTTATAACGTAGTACGATATAACGTTATACGGTATAACGTAATACTATATAACGTTATACGTTATAACGTAATACTATATAACGTTATACGTTATAACGTAATACTATATAACATTATACGTTATAACGTAATACTATATAACGTTATACGTTATAACGTAATACTATATAACGTTATACGTTATAACGTAATACTATATATCGTTATACGTTATAGCGCAATACTATATAATGTTATACGTTATAACGTAATACTATATAACGTTATATGTTATACCGTAATACTATATAACGTTATACGTTATATGGTAATACTATATAACGTTAAACGTTAAACGTAATACTATATAACGTTATACGTTATAACGTAATTCTATATAACGTTATACGTTATAACGTAATACTATATAACGTTAAACGATATAACGTAATACTATATAACGTTATACGTTATAACGTAATACTATATAACGTTATACGTTATAACGTAATACTATATAATGTTTAACGTTATAACGTAGTACGATATAACGTTATACGGTATAACGTAATACTATATAACGTTATACGTTATAACGTAATACTATATAACGTTATATGTTATACCGTAATACTATATAACGTTATACGTTATATGGTAATACTATATAACGTTAAACGTTATAACGTAATACTATATAACGTTATACGTTATAACGTAATACTATATAACGTTATACGTTATAACGTAATACTATATAACGTTAAACGATATAACGTAATACTATATAACGTTATACGTTATAACGTAATACTATATAACGTTATACGTTACATGGTGATACTATATAACGTTATACGTTATAACGTAATACTATATAACGTTATACGTTATAACGTAATACTATATAACATTATACGTTATAACGTAATACTATATAACGTTATACGTTATAACGTAATACTATATAACGTTTATACGTTATAACGTAATACTATATATCGTTATACGTTATAGCGCAATACTATATAATGTTATACGTTATAACGTAATACTATATAACGTTATATGTTATACCGTAATACTATATAACGTTATACGTTATATGGTAATACTATATAACGTTAAACGTTATAACGTAATACTATATAACGTTATACGTTATAACGTAATACTATAAAACGTTATACGTTATAACGTAATACTATATACGTTATACGTTATAACATAATACTATATAACGTTATACGTTATAACGTAATACTATATAACGTTATACGTTATAACGTAATACTATATAACGTTATACGTTATATGGTGATACTATATAACGTTATAACGTAATACTACATAACGTTATACGTTATAAAGTAATACTATATATCGTTATACGTTATAGCGCAATACTATATAATGTTATACGTTATAACGTAATACTATATAGCGTTAAACGATATAACGTAATACTATATAACGTTATATGTTATACCGTAATACTATATAACGTTATACGTTATATGGTAATACTATATAACGTTAAACGTTATAACGTAATACTATATAACGTTATACGTTATAACGTAATACTATATAATGTTTAACGTTATAACGTAGTACGATATAACGTTATACGGTATAACGTAATACTATATAACGTTATACGTTATAACGTAATACTATATAACGTTATATGTTATACCGTAATACTATATAACGTTATACGTTATATGGTAATACTATATAACGTTAAACGTTATAACGTAATACATATACGTTAACGTATAACGTAATACTATATAACGTTATACGTTATAACGTAATACTATATAACGTTAAACGATATAACGTAATACTATATAACGTTATACGTTATAACGTAATACTATATAACGTTATACGTTACATGGTGATACTATATAACGTTATACGTTATTACGTAATACTATATAACGTTATACGTTATAACGTAATACTATATAGCGTTAAACGATATAACGTAATACTATATAACGTTATACGTTATAACGTAATACTATATAACGTTATACGTTATAACGTAATACTATATAACGTTATACGTTATAACGTAATACTATATAACGTTATACGTTATATAGTAGTACTATATGACGTTATACGTTATAACGTAATACTATATAACGTTATACGATATAACGTAGTACTATATAACGTTATACGTTATAACGTAATACTATATAACGTTATACGTTATATGGTGATACTATATAACGTTATACGTCATAACGTAATACTATATAACGTTATACGTTATAACGTAATACTATATAACGTTATACGTTATAACGTAATACTATATAACGTTATACGTTATATAGTAGTACTATATGACGTTATACGTTATAACGTAATACTATATAACGTTATACGTTATATAGTAGTACTATATGACGTTATACGTTATAACGTAATACTATATAACGTATACGATATAACGTAGTACTATATAACGTTATACGTTATAACGTAATACTATATAACGTTATACGTTATATGGTGATACTATATAACGTTATACGTCATAACGTAATACTATATAACGTTATACGTTATAACGTAATACTATATAACGTTATACGTTATAACGTAATACTATATAACGTTATACGTTATATAGTAGTACTATATGACGTTATACGTTATAACGTAATACTATATAACGTTATACGTTATATAGTAGTACTATATGACGTTATACGTTATAACGTAATACTATATAACGTTATACGTTATAACGTAATACTATATAACGTTATACGTTATATAGTAGTACTATATGACGTTATACGTTATAACGTAATACTATATAACGTTATACGATATAACGTAGTACTATATAACGTTATACGTTATAACGTAATACTATATAACGTTATACGTTATAACGTAATGCTATATAACGTTATACGTTATATAGTAGTACTATATGACGTTATACGTTATAACGTAATACTATATAACGTTATACGATATAACGTAGTACTATATAACGTTATACGTTATAACGTAATACTATATAACGTTATACGTTATATGGTGATACTATATAACGTTATAACGTAATACTATATAACGTTATACGTTATATGGTGATACTATATAACGTTATAACGTAATACTACATAACGTTATACGTTATAACTTAATACTATATAACGTTATACGTTATAACGTAATACTATATAACGTTATACGTTATTGCGTAATACTATATAACGTTATACGTTATAACGTAATACTGTATAACGTTATACGTTACATGGTGATACTATATATCGTTATACGTTATAGCGCAATACTATATAATGTTATACGTTATAACGTAATACTATATAACGTTATATGTTATACCGTAATACTATATAACGTTATACGTTATATGGTAATACTATATAACGTTAAACGTTATAACGTAATACTATATAACGTTATACGTTATAACGTAATTCTATATAACGTTATACGTTATAACGTAATACTATATAACGTTAAACGATATAACGTAATACTATATAACGTTATACGTTATAACGTAATACTATATAACGTTATACGTTATAACGTAATACTATATAAGGTTTAACGTTATAACGTAGTACGATATAACGTTATACGGTATAACGTAATACTATATAACGTTATACGTTATAACGTAATACTATATAACGTTATACGTTATAACGTAATACTATATAACATTATACGTTATAACGTAATACTATATAACGTTATACGTTATAACGTAATACTATATAACGTTATACGTTATAACGTAATACTATATATCGTTATACGTTATAGCGCAATACTATATAATGTTATACGTTATAACGTAATACTATATAACGTTATATGTTATACCGTAATACTATATAACGTTATACGTTATATGGTAATACTATATAACGTTAAACGTTATAACGTAATACTATGTAACGTTATACGTTATAACGTAATTCTATATAACGTTATACGTTATAACGTAATACTATATAACGTTAAACGATATAACGTAATACTATATAACGTTATACGTTATAACGTAATACTATATAACGTTATACGTTATAACGTAATACTATATAATGTTTAACGTTATAACGTAGTACGATATAACGTTTTACGGTATAACGTAATACTATATAACGTTATACGTTATAACGTAATACTATATAACGTTATATGTTATACCGTAATACTATATAACGTTATACGTTATATGGTAATACTATATAACGTTAACGTTATAACGTAATACTATATAACGTTATACGTTATAACGTAATACTATATAACGTTATACGTTATAACGTAATACTATATAACGTAACGATAACTAATACTAATAACGTTATACGATATAACGTAATACTATATAACGTTATACGTTATAACGTAATACTATATAACGTTAAACGATATAACGTAATACTATATAACGTTATACGTTATAACGTAATACTATATAACGTTATACGTTACATGGTGATACTATATAACGTTATACGTTATAACGTAATACTATATAACGTTATACGTTATAACGTAATACTATATAACATTATACGTTATAACGTAATACTATATAACGTTATACGTTATAACGTAATACTATATAACGTTATACGTTATAACGTAATACTATATATCGTTATACGTTATAGCGCAATACTATATAATGTTATACGTTATAACGTAATACTATATAACGTTATATGTTATACCGTAATACTATATAACGTTATACGTTATATGGTAATACTATATAACGTTAAACGTTATAACGTAATACTATATAACGTTATACGTTATAACGTAATACTATATAACGTTATACGTTATAACGTAATACTATATAACGTTATACGTTATAACATAATACTATATAACGTTATACGTTATAACGTAATACTATATAACGTTATACGTTATAACGTAATACTATATAACGTTATACGTTATATGGTGATACTATATAACGTTATAACGTAATACTACATAACGTTATACGTTATAAAGTAATACTATATATCGTTATACGTTATAGCGCAATACTATATAATGTTATACGTTATAACGTAATACTATATAGCGTTAAACGATATAACGTAATACTATATAACGTTATATGTTATACCGTAATACTATATAACGTTATACGTTATATGGTAATACTATATAACGTTAAACGTTATAACGTAATACTATATAACGTTATACGTTATAACGTAATACTATATAATGTTTAACGTTATAACGTAGTACGATATAACGTTATACGGTATAACGTAATACTATATAACGTTATACGTTATAACGTAATACTATATAACGTTATATGTTATACCGTAATACTATATAACGTTATACGTTATATGGTAATACTATATAACGTTAAACGTTATAACGTAATACTATATAACGTTATACGTTATAACGTAATACTATATAACGTTATACGTTATAACGTAATACTATATAACGTTAAACGATATAACGTAATACTATATAACGTTATACGTTATAACGTAATACTATATAACGTTATACGTTACATGGTGATACTATATAACGTTATACGTTATTACGTAATACTATATAACGTTATACGTTATAACGTAATACTATATAGCGTTAAACGATATAACGTAATACTATATAACGTTATACGTTATAACGTAATACTATATAACGTTATACGTTATAACGTAATACTATATAACGTTATACGTTATAACATAATACTATATAACGTTATACGTTATAACGTAATACTATATAACGTTATACGTTATAACGTAATACTATATAACGTTATACGTTATATGGTGATACTATATAACGTTATAACGTAATACTACATAACGTTATACGTTATAAAGTAATACTATATATCGTTATATGTTATAGCGCAATACTATATAATGTTATACGTTATAACGTAATACTATATAACGTTATATGTTATACCGTAATACTATATAACGTTATACGTTATATGGTAATACTATATAACGTTAAACGTTATAACGTAATACTATATAACGTTATACGTTATAACGTAATTCTATATAACGTTATACGTTATAACGTAATACTATATAACGTTAAACGATATAACGTAATACTATATAACGTTATACGTTATAACGTAATACTATATAACGTTATACGTTATAACGTGATACTATATAACGTTATACGTTATAACGTAATACTATATAACGTTATACGTTACATGGTGATACTATATAACGCTATACGTTATAACGTAATACTATATAACGTTATACGTTACATGGTGATACTATATAACGTTATACGTTATAACGTAATACTATATAACGTTATACGTTACATGGTGATACTATATAACGTTATACGTTATAACGTAATACTATATAACGTTATACGTTACATGGTGATACTATATAACGTTATACGTTATAACGTAATACTATATAACGTTATATGTTATACCGTAATACTATATAACGTTATACGTTATATGGTAATACTATATAACGTTAAACGTTATAACGTAATACTATATAACGTTATACGTTATAACGTAATACTATATAACGTTATACGTTATAACGTAATACTATATAACGTTAAACGATATAACGTAATACTATATAACGTTATACGTTATAACGTAATACTATATAACGTTATACGTTACATGGTGATACTATATAACGTTATACGTTATAACGTAATACTATATAACGTTATACGTTATAACGCTAATACTATATAACATTATACGTTATAACGTAATACTATATAACGTTATACGTTATAACGTAATACTATATAACGTTATACGTTATAAACGTAATACTATATAATCGTTATACGTTATAGCGCAATACTATATAATGTTATACGTTATAAACGTAATACTATATAACGTTATATGTTATACCGTAATACTATATAACGTTATACGTTATTGGTAATACTATATAACGTTAAACGTTATAACGTAATACTATATAACGTTATTCGTTATAACGTAATACTATATAACGTTATACGTTATAACGTAATACTATATAACGTTATACGTTATAACATAATACTATATTAACGTTATACGTTATAACGTAATACTATATAACGTTATACGTTATAACGTAATACTATATAACGTTATACGTTATATGGTGATACTATATAACGTTATAACGTAATACTACATAACGTATACGTTATAAAGTAATACTATATATCGTTATACGTTATAGCGCAATACTATATAATGTTATACGTTATAACGTAATACTATATAGCGTTAAACGATATAACGTAATACTATATAACGTTATATGTTATACCGTAATACTATATAACGTTATACGTTATATGGTAATACTATATAACGTTAAACGTTATAACGTAATACTATATAACGTTATACGTTATAACGTAATACTATATAATGTTTAACGTTATAACGTAGTACGATATAACGTTATACGGTATACGTAATACTATATAACGTTATACGTTATAACGTAATACTATATAACGTTATATGTTTATACCGTAATACTATATAAACGTTATACGTTATATGGTAATACTATATAACGTTAAACCGTTATAACGTAATACTATATACGTTATACGTTATAACGTAATACTATATAACGTTATACGTTATAACGTAATACTATATAACGTTAAACGATATAACGTATATACTATATAACGTTATACGTTATAACGTAATACTATATAACGTTATACGTTACATGGTGATACTATATAACGTTATACGTTATTACGTAATACTATATAACGTTATACGTTATAACGTAATACTATATAGCGTTAAAACGATATAACGTAATACTATATAACGTTATACGTTATAACGTAATACTATATAACGTTATACGTTATAACGTAATACTATATAACGTTATACGTTATAACAAATACTATATACGTTATACGTTATAACGTAATACTATATAACGTTATACGTTATAACGTAATACTATATAACGAATATACGTTATATGGTGATACTATATAACGTTATAACGTAATACTACATAACGTTATACGTTTATAAAGTAATACTATATATCGTTATATGTTATAGCGCAATACTATATAATGTTATACGTTATAACGTAATACTATATAACGTTATATGTTATACCGTAATACTATATAACGTTATACGTTATATGGTAATACTATATAAC
>NW_027185081.1:0-34619 GCF_040668555.2 Bombus flavifrons
AACGTTATACGTTATAACGTAATACTATATAACGTTATACGTTATAACGTAATACTATATATCGTTATACGTTATAACGTAATACTATATAACGTTATACGTCACATGGTGATACTATATAACGTTATACGTTATAACGTAATACTACATAACGTTATACGTTATAACGTAATACTATATAACGTTATACGTTACATGGTGATACTATATAACGTTATACGTTATAACGTAATACTATAAAACGTTATACGTTATAACGTAATACTATATAACGTTATACGTTATAACGTAATACTATATAACGTTATACGTTATAACGTAATACTATATAACGTTATACGTTATAACGTAATACTATATAACGTTATACGTTATAACGTAATACTATATATCGTTATACGTTATGACGTAATACTATATAACGTTATACGTTACATGGTGATACTATATAACGTTATACGTTATAACGTAATACTATATAATGTTATACGTTATAACGTAATACTATATAACGTTATACGATATAACGTAATACTATATAACGTTATACGTTATAACGAAATACTATATAACGTTATACGTTATAACGTAATACTATATAATGTTATACGTTATAACGTAATACTATATATCGTTATACGTTATAACGTAATACAATGTAACCTTATACGTTATAACGTAATACTATATAACGTTATACGTTATAACGTAATACTATATAACTTTATACGTTATAACTTAATACTATATAACGTTATACGTTATAACGTAATACTATATAACGTTATACGTTATAACGTAATACTATATAACGTTATACGGTATAACGTAATACTATATAACGTTATACGTCATAACGTAATACTATATAACGTTATACGTTATAACGTAATACTATATATCGTTATACGTTATAACGTAATACTACATAACGTTATACGTTATAACGTAATACTATATAACGTTATACGTTACATGGTGATACTATATAACGTTATACGTTATAACGTAATACTATAAAACGTTATACGTTATAACGTAATACTATATAACGTTATACGTTATAACGTAATACTATATAACGTTATACGTTATAACGTAATACTATATAACGTTATACGTTATAACGTAATACTATATATCGTTATACGTTATAACGTAATACTATATAACGTTATACGTTACATGGTGATACTATATAACGTTATACGTTATAACGTAATACTACATAACGTTATACGTTATAACGTAATACTATATAACGTTATACGTTACATGGTGATACTATATAACGTTATACGTTATAACGTAATACTATAAAACGTTATACGTTATAACGTAATACTATATAACGTTATACGTTATAACGTAATACTATATAACGTTATACGTTATAACGTAATACTATATAACGTTATACGTTATAACGTAATACTATATATCGTTATACGTTATGACGTAATACTATATAACGTTATACGTTACATGGTGATACTATATAACGTTATACGTTATAACGTAATACTATATAATGTTATACGTTATAACGTAATACTATATAACGTTATACGATATAACGTTATACGTTATAACGAAATACTATATAACGTTATACGTTATAACGTAATACTATATAATGTTATACGTTATAACGTAATACTATATATCGTTATACGTTATAACGTAATACTATATATCGTTATACGTTATAACGTAATACTATATAACGTTATACGTTATAACGTAATACTATATAACGTTATACGTTATAACGTAATACTATATAACGTTATACGTTATAACGTAATACTATATATCGTTATACGTTATGACGTAATACTATATAACGTTATACGTTACATGGTGATACTATATAACGTTATACGTTATAACGTAATACTATATAATGTTATACGTTATAACGTAATACTATATAACGTTATACGATATAACGTAATACTATATAACGTTATACGTTATAACGAAATACTATATAACGTTATACGTTATAACGTAATACTATATAATGTTATACGTTATAACGTAATACTATATATCGTTATACGTTATAACGTAATACAATGTAACCTTATACGTTATAACGTAATACTATATAACGTTATACGTTATAACGTAATACTATATAACGTTATACGTTATAACTTAATACTATATAACGTTATACGTTATAACGTAATACTATATAACGTTATACGTTATAACGTAATACTATATATCATTATACGTTATAACGTAATACTATATAACGTTATACGTCACATGGTGATACTATATAACGTTATACGTTATAACGTAATACTACATAACGTTATACGTTATAACGTAATACTATATAACGTTATACGTTACATGGTGATACTATATAACGTTATACGTTATAACGTAATACTATAAAACGTTATACGTTATAACGTAATACTATATAACGTTATACGTTATAACGTAATACTATATAACGTTATACGTTATAACGTAATACTATATAACGTTATACGTTATAACGTAATACTATATATCGTTATACGTTATGACGTAATACTATATAACGTTATACGTTATAACGTAATACTATATATCGTTATACGTTATGACGTAATACTATATAACGTTATACGTTACATGGTGATACTATATAACGTTATACGTTATAACGTAATACTATATAATGTTATACGTTATAACGTAATACTATATAACGTTATACGATATAACGTAATACTATATAACGTTATACGTTATAACGAAATACTATATAACGTTATACGTTATAACGTAATACTATATAATGTTATACGTTATAACGTAATACTATATATCGTTATACGTTATAACGTAATACTATATATCGTTATACGTTATAACGTAATACTATATATCGTTATACGTTATAACGTAATACTATATAACGTTATACGTTATAACGTAATACTATATAACGTTATACGTTATAACGTAATACTATATAACGTTATACGTTATAACGTAATACTATATAATGTTATACGTTATAACGTAATACTATATATCGTTATACGTTATAACGTAATACTATATATCGTTATACGTTATAACGTAATACTATATAACGTTATACGTTATAACGTAATACTATATAACGTTATACGTTATAACGTAATACTATATAACGTTATACGTTATAACGTAATACTATATAACGTTATACGTTATAACGTAATACTATATATCGTTATACGTTATGACGTAATACTATATAACGTTATACGTTACATGGTGATACTATATAACGTTATACGTTATAACGTAATACTATATAACGTTATACGATATAACGTAATACTATATAACGTTATACGTTATAACGAAATACTATATAACGTTATACGTTATAACGTAATACTATATAATGTTATACGTTATAACGTAATACTATATATCGTTATACGTTATAACGTAATACAATGTAACCTTATACGTTATAACGTAATACTATATAACGTTATACGTTATAACGTAATACTATATAACGTTATACGTTATAACTTAATACTATATAACGTTATACGTTATAACGTAATACTATATAACGTTATACGTTATAACGTAATACTATATATCGTTATACGTTATAACGTAATACTATATAACGTTATACGTCACATGGTGATACTATATAACGTTATACGTTATAACGTAATACTACATAACGTTATACGTTATAACGTAATACTATATAACGTTATACGTTACATGGTGATACTATATAACGTTATACGTTATAACGTAATACTATAAAACGTTATACGTTATAACGTAATACTATATAACGTTATACGTTATAACGTAATACTATATAACGTTATACGTTATAACGTAATACTATATAACGTTATACGTTATAACGTAATACTATATATCGTTATACGTTATGACGTAATACTATATAACGTTATACGTTACATGGTGATACTATATAACGTTATACGTTATAACGTAATACTATATAATGTTATACGTTATAACGTAATACTATATAACGTTATACGATATAACGTAATACTATATAACGTTATACGTTATAACGAAATACTATATAACGTTATACGTTATAACGTAATACTATATAATGTTATACGTTATAACGTAATACTATATATCGTTATACGTTATAACGTAATACAATGTAACCTTATACGTTATAACGTAATACTATATAACGTTATACGTTATAACGTAATACTATATAACGTTATACGTTATAACTTAATACTATATAACGTTATACGTTATAACGTAATACTATATAACGTTATACGTTATAACGTAATACTATATAACGTTATACGGTATAACGTAATACTATATAACGTTATACGTCATAACGTAATACTATATAACGTTATACGTTATAACGTAATACTATATATCGTTATACGTTATAACGTAATACTACATAACGTTATACGTTATAACGTAATACTATATAATGTTATACGTTATAACGTAATACTATATATCGTTATACGTTATAACGTAATACAATGTAACCTTATACGTTATAACGTAATACTATATAACGTTATACGTTATAACGTAATACTATATAACGTTATACGTTATAACTTAATACTATATAACGTTATACGTTATAACGTAATACTATATAACGTTATACGTTATAACGTAATACTACATAACGTTATACGTTATAACGTAATACTATATAACGTTATACGTTACATGGTGATACTATATAACGTTATACGTTATAACGTAATACTATAAAACGTTATACGTTATAGCGTAATACTATATAACGTTATACGTTATAACGTAATACTATATAACGTTATACGTTATAACGTAATACTATATAACGTTATACGTTATAACGTAATACTATATATCGTTATACGTTATGACGTAATACTATATAACGTTATACGTTACATGGTGATACTATATAACGTTATACGTTATAACGTAATACTATATAATGTTATACGATATAACGTAATACTATATAACGTTATACGTTACATGGTGATACTATATAACGTTATACGTTACATGGTGATACTATATAACGTTATACTTTATAACGTAATACTATATAATGTTATACGTTATAACGTAATACTATATAACGTTATACGTTATAACGTAATACTATATAACGTTATACGTTATAACGTAGGACTATATAACGTTATACGTTATAACGTAATACTATATAACGTTATACGATATAACGTAATACTATATAACGTTATACGTTATAACGTAATACTATATAACGTTATACGATATAACGTAATACTATACAACGTTATATGATATAACGTAATACTATACAACGTTATACATTATAACGTAATACTATATAACGTTATACTTTATATGGTAATATTATATAACGTTATGCGTTATAACGTAATACTATATAACGTTATACGTTATAACGTAGTACTATATAACGTTATACGTTATAACGTAATACTATATAACGTTATACGATATAACGTAATACTATATAACGTTATACGTTATATGGTGATACTATATATCGTTATAACGTAATACTATATAACGTTATACGTTATAACTTAATACTATATAACGTTATACGTTATAACGTAATACTATATAACGTTATACGTTATAACGTAATACTATGTAACGTTATACGTTATAACCTAATACTATATAACGTTATACGTTATAACGTAATACTATATAACGTTATACGTTACATGGTGATACTATATAACGTTATACTTTATAACGTAATACTATATAATGTTATACGTTATAACGTAATACTATATAACGTTGTACGTTATATGGTGAAACTATATAACGTTATAACGTAATACTATATAACGCTATACGTTATATGGTAATACCATATAACGTTATACGTCATAACGTAATACTATATAACGTTATACGTTATAACGTAATACTATATAACGTTATCCGTTATAAGGTAATACTATATAACGATATACGTTATATGGTAATACTATATAACGTTATACGTTATAACGTAATACTATATAACGTTATACGTTATAACGTAATACTATATAACGTTATACGTTATAACGTAATACTATATAACGTTATACGATATAACGTAATACTATATAACGTTATACGATATAACGTAATACTATATAACGTTATACGTTATAACGTAATACTATATAACGTTATGCGTTATATGGTAATACCTTATAACGTTATACGTCATAACGTAATACTATATAACGTTATACGTTATAACGTAATACTATATAACGTTATACGTTATAACGTAATACTATATAACGTTATACGTTACATGGTGATACTATATAACGTTATACTTTATAACGTAATACTATATAATGTTATACGTTATAACGTAATACTATATAACGTTATACGTTATAACGTAATACTATATAACGTTATACGTTATAACGTAGTACTATATAACGTTATACGTTATAACGTAATACTATATAACGTTATACGATATAACGTAATACTATATAACGTTATACGTTATAACGTAATGCTATATAACGTTATACGATATAACGTAATACTATACAACGTTATATGATATAACGAAATACTATACAACGTTATACGTTATAACGTAATACTATATAACGTTATACTTTATATGGTAATATTATGTAACGTTATACGTTATATGGTAATATTATATAACGTTATACGTCATAACGTAATACAATATAACCTTATACGTTATAACGTAATACTATATAACGTTATACGTTACATGGTGATACTATATAACGTTATACGTTATAACGTAATACTACATAACGTTATACGTTATAACGTAATACTACATAACGTTATACGTTATAACGTAATACTATATAACGTTATACGTTATAACGTAATACTATATAACGTTATACGTTATAACGCAATACTATATAACGTTATACGTTATAACGTAATACTATATAACGTTATACGTTACATGGTGATACTATATAACGTTATACTTTATAACGTAATAGTATATAATGTTATACGTTATAACGTAATACTATATAACGTTATACGTTATAACGTAATACTATATAACGTTATACGTTATAACGTAATACTATATAACGTTATACGTTACATGGTGATACTATATAACGTTATACTTTATAACGTAATACTATATAATGTTATACGTTATAACGTAATACTATATAACGTTATACGTTATAACGTAATACTATATAACGTTATACGTTATAACGTAGGACTATATAACGTTATACGTTATAACGTAATACTATATAACGTTATACGATATAACGTAATACTATATAACGTTATACGTTATAACGTAATACTATATAACGTTATACGATATAACGTAATACTATACAACGTTATATGATATAACGTAATACTATACAACGTTATACATTATAACGTAATACTATATAACGTTATACTTTATATGGTAATATTATATAACGTTATACGTTATAACGTAATACTATATAACGTTATACGTTATAACTTAATACTATATAACGTTATACGTTATAACGTAATACTATATAACGTTATACGTTATAACGTAATACTATGTAACGTTATACGTTATAACCTAATACTATATAACGTTATACGTTATAACGTAATACTATATAACGTTATACGTTACATGGTGATACTATATAACGTTATACTTTATAACGTAATACTATATAATGTTATACGTTATAACGTAATACTATATAACGTTGTACGTTATATGGTGAAACTATATAACGTTATAACGTAATACTATATAACGCTATACGTTATATGGTAATACCATATAACGTTATACGTCATAACGTAATACTATATAACGTTATACGTTATAACGTAATACTATATAACGTTATCCGTTATAAGGTAATACTATATAACGATATACGTTATATGGTAATACTATATAACGTTATACGTTATAACGTAATACTATATAACGTTATACGTTATAACGTAATACTATATAACGTTATACGTTATAACGTAATACTATATAACGTTATACGATATAACGTAATACTATATAACGTTATACGATATAACGTAATACTATATAACGTTATACGTTATAACGTAATACTATATAACGTTATGCGTTATATGGTAATACCTTATAACGTTATACGTCATAACGTAATACTATATAACGTTATACGTTATAACGTAATACTATATAACGTTATACGTTATAACGTAATACTATATAACGTTATACGTTACATGGTGATACTATATAACGTTATACTTTATAACGTAATACTATATAATGTTATACGTTATAACGTAATACTATATAACGTTATACGTTATAACGTAATACTATATAACGTTATACGTTATAACGTAGTACTATATAACGTTATACGTTATAACGTAATACTATATAACGTTATACGATATAACGTAATACTATATAACGTTATACGTTATAACGTAATGCTATATAACGTTATACGATATAACGTAATACTATACAACGTTATATGATATAACGAAATACTATACAACGTTATACGTTATAACGTAATACTATATAACGTTATACTTTATATGGTAATATTATGTAACGTTATACGTTATATGGTAATATTATATAACGTTATACGTCATAACGTAATACAATATAACCTTATACGTTATAACGTAATACTATATAACGTTATACGTTACATGGTGATACTATATAACGTTATACGTTATAACGTAATACTACATAACGTTATACGTTATAACGTAATACTACATAACGTTATACGTTATAACGTAATACTATATAACGTTATACGTTATAACGTAATAGTATATAATGTTATACGTTATAACGTAATACTATATAACGTTATACGTTATAACGTAATACTATATAACGTTATACGATATAACGTAATACTATATAACGTTATACGATATAACGTAATACTATATAACGTTATACGTTATAACGTAATACTATATAACGTTATACGTTATATGGTAATACCTTATAACGTTATACGTCATAACGTAATACTATATAACGTTATACGTTATAACGTAATACTATATAACGTTATACGTTATAACGTAATACTATATAACGTTATACGTTACATGGTGATACTATATAACGTTATACTTTATAACGTAATACTATATAATGTTATACGTTATAACGTAATACTATATAACGTTATACGTTATAACGTAATACTATATAACGTTATACGTTATAACGTAGTACTATATAACGTTATACGTTATAACGTAATACTATATAACGTTATACGATTTAACGTAATACTATATAACGTTATACGTTATAACGTAATACTATATAACGTTATACGATATAACGTAATACTATACAACGTTATATGATATAACGTAATACTATACAACGTTATACGTTATAACGTAATACTATATAACGTTATACTTTATATGGTAATATTATATAACGTTATACGTTATATGGTAATATTATATAACGTTATACGTTATAACGTAATACAATATAACCTTATACGTTATAACGTAATACTATATAACGTTATACGTTACATGGTGATACTATATAACGTTATACGTTATAACGTAATACTACATAACGTTATACGTTATAACGTAATACTACATAACGTTATACGTTATAACGTAATACTATATAACGTTATACGTTATAACGTAATACTATATAACGTTATACGGTATAACGTAATACTATATAACCTTATACGTCATAACGTAATACTATATAACGTTATACGTTATAACGTAATACTATATATCGTTATACGTTATAACGTAATACTACATAACGTTATACGTTATAACGTAATACTATATAACGTTATACGTTACATGGTGATACTATATAACGTTATACGTTATAACGTAATACTATATAACGTTATACGTTATAACGTAATACTATATAACGTTATACGTTACATGGTGATACTATATAACGTTATACGTTATAACGTAATACTATATAATGTTATACGTTATAACGTAATACTATATAACGTTATACGATATAACGTAATACTATATAACGTTATACGTTATAACGTAATACTATATAACGTTATACGTTATAACGTAATACTATATAATGTTATACGTTATAACGTAATACTATATATCGTTATACGTTATAACGTAATACAATGTAACCTTATACGTTATAACGTAATACTATATAACGTTATACGTTACATGGTGATACTATATAACGTTATACGTTATAACGTAATACTACAAAACGTTATACGTTATAACGTAATACTACATAACGTTATACGTTATAACGTAATACTATATAACGTTATACGTTATAACGTAATACTATATAACGTTATACGTTATAACGTAATACTATATAACGTTATACGTTATAACGTAATACTATATAACGTTATACGTTACATGGTGATACTATATAACGTTATACTTTATAACGTAATACTATATAATGTTATACGTTATAACGTAATACTATATAACGTTATACGTTATAACGTAATACTATATAACGTTATACGTTATAACGTAGTACTATATAACGTTATACGTTATAACGTAATACTATATAACGTTATACGATATAACGTAATACTATATAACGTTATACGTTATAACGTAATACTATATAACGTTATACGATATAACGTAATACTATACAACGTTATATGATATAACGTAATACTATACAACGTTATACATTATAACGTAATACTATATAACGTTATACTTTATATGGTAATATTATATAACGTTATACGTTATAACGTAATACTATATAACGTTATACGTTATAACGTAGTACTATATAACGTTATACGTTATAACGTAATACTATATAACGTTATACGATATAACGCAATACTATATAACGTTATACGTTATAACGTAATACTATATAAGGTTATACGTTATAACGTAATACTATATAACGTTATACGTTATAACGTAATACTACATAACGTTATACGTTATAACGTAATACTATATAACGTTGTACGTTATATGGTGAAACTATATAACGTTATAACGTAATACTATATAACGCTATACGTTATATGGTAATACCATATAACGTTATACGATATAACGTAATACTATACAACGTTATATGATATAACGTAATACTATACAACGTTATACATTATAACGTAATACTATATAACGTTATACTTTATGTGGTAATATTATATAACGTTATACGTTATAACGTAATACTATATAACGTTATACGTTATAACGTAGTACTATATAACGTTATACGTTATAACGTAATACTATATAACGTTATACGATATAACGCAATACTATATAACGTTATACGTTATAACGTAATACTATATAAGGTTATACGTTATAACGTAATACTATATAACGTTATACGATATAACGTAATACTATACAACGTTATATGATATAACGTAATACTATACAACGTTATACATTATAACGTAATACTATATAACGTTATACTTTATGTGGTAATACTATATAATGTTATACGTTATAACGTAATACTATATAATGTTATACGTTATAACGTAATACTATATATCGTTATACGTTATAACGTAATACTATATATCGTTATACGTTATAACGTAATACTATATATCGTTATACGTTATAACGTAATACTATATAACGTTATACGTTATAACGTAATACTATATAACGTTATACGTTATAACGTAATACTATATAACGTTATACGTTATAACGTAATACTATATAATGTTATACGTTATAACGTAATACTATATATCGTTATACGTTATAACGTAATACTATATATCGTTATACGTTATAACGTAATACTATATAACGTTATACGTTATAACGTAATACTATATAACGTTATACGTTATAACGTAATACTATATAACGTTATACGTTATAACGTAATACTATATAACGTTATACGTTATAACGTAATACTATATATCGTTATACGTTATGACGTAATACTATATAACGTTATACGTTACATGGTGATACTATATAACGTTATACGTTATAACGTAATACTATATAACGTTATACGATATAACGTAATACTATATAACGTTATACGTTATAACGAAATACTATATAACGTTATACGTTATAACGTAATACTATATAATGTTATACGTTATAACGTAATACTATATATCGTTATACGTTATAACGTAATACAATGTAACCTTATACGTTATAACGTAATACTATATAACGTTATACGTTATAACTTAATACTATATAACGTTATACGTTATAACGTAATACTATATAACGTTATACGTTATAACGTAATACTATATAATGTTATACGTTATAACGTAATACTATATAACGTTATACGATATAACGTAATACTATATAACGTTATACGTTATAACGTAATACTATATATCGTTATACGTTATAACGTAATACTACATAACGTTATACGTTATAACGTAATACTATATAACGTTATACGTTACATGGTGATACTATATAACGTTATACGTTATAACGTAATACTATAAAACGTTATACGTTATAACGTAATACTATATAACGTTATACGTTATAACGTAATACTATATAACGTTATACGTTATAACGTAATACTATATAACGTTATACGTTATAACGTAATACTATATATCGTTATACGTTATGACGTAATACTATATAACGTTATACGTTACATGGTGATACTATATAACGTTATACGTTATAACGTAATACTATATAATGTTATACGTTATAACGTAATACTATATAACGTTATACGATATAACGTAATACTATATAACGTTATACGTTATAACGTAATACTATATAACATTATACGGTATAACGTAATACTATATAACGTTATACGTCATAACGTAATACTATATAACGTTATACGTTATAACGTAATACTATATATCGTTATACGTTATAACGTAATACTACATAACGTTATACGTTATAACGTAATACTATATAACGTTATACGTTACATGGTGATACTATATAACGTTATACGTTATAACGTAATACTACATAACGTTATACGTTATAACGTAATACTATATAACGTTATACGTTACATGGTGATACTATATAACGTTATACGTTATAACGTAATACTATAAAACGTTATACGTTATAACGTAATACTATATAACGTTATACGTTATAACGTAATACTATATAACGTTATACGTTATAACGTAATACTATATAACGTTATACGTTATAACGTAATACTATATATCGTTATACGTTATGACGTAATACTATATAACGTTATACGTTACATGGTGATACTATATAACGTTATACGATATAACGTAATACTATATAATGTTATACGTTATAACGTAATACTATATAACGTTATACGATATAACGTAATACTATATAACGTTATACGTTATAACGAAATACTATATAACGTTATACGTTATAACGTAATACTATATAATGTTATACGTTATAACGTAATACTATATATCGTTATACGTTATAACGTAATACAATGTAACCTTATACGTTATAACGTAATACTATATAACGTTATACGTTATAACGTAATACTATATAACTTTATACGTTATAACTTAATACTATATAACGTTATACGTTATAACGTAATACTATATAACGTTATACGTTATAACGTAATACTATATAACGTTATACGGTATAACGTAATACTATATAACGTTATACGTCATAACGTAATACTATATAACGTTATACGTTATAACGTAATACTATATATCGTTATACGTTATAACGTAATACTACATAACGTTATACGTTATAACGTAATACTATATAACGTTATACGTTACATGGTGATACTATATAACGTTATACGTTATAACGTAATACTATAAAACGTTATACGTTATAACGTAATACTATATAACGTTATACGTTATAACGTAATACTATATAACGTTATACGTTATAACGTAATACAATATAACGTTATACGTTATAACGTAATACTATATATCGTTATACGTTATGACGTAATACTATATAACGTTATACGTTACATGGTGATACTATATAACGTTATACGTTATAACGTAATACTATATAATGTTATACGTTATAACGTAATACTATATAACGTTATACGATATAACGTAATACTATATAACGTTATACGTTATAACGAAATACTATATAACGTTATACGTTATAACGTAATACTATATAATGTTATACGTTATAACGTAATACTATATATCGTTATACGTTATAACGTAATACTATATATCGTTATACGTTATAACGTAATACTATATAACGTTATACGTTATAACGTAATACTATATAACGTTATACGTTATAACGTAATACTATATATCGTTATACGTTATGACGTAATACTATATAACGTTATACGTTACATGGTGATACTATATAACGTTATACGTTATAACGTAATACTATATAATGTTATACGTTATAACGTAATACTATATAACGTTATACGATATAACGTAATACTATATAACGTTATACGTTATAACGAAATACTATATAACGTTATACGTTATAACGTAATACTATATAATGTTATACGTTATAACGTAATACTATATATCGTTATACGTTATAACGTAATACAATGTAACCTTATACGTTATAACGTAATACTATATATCGTTATACGTTATAACGTAATACTATATAACGTTATACGTTATAACTTAATACTATATAACGTTATACGTTATAACGTAATACTATATAACGTTATACGTTATAACGTAATACTATATATCGTTATACGTTATAACGTAATACTATATAACGTTATACGTCACATGGTGATACTATATAACGTTATACGTTATAACGTAATACTACATAACGTTATACGTTATAACGTAATACTATATAACGTTATACGTTACATGGTGATACTATATAACGTTATACGTTATAACGTAATACTATAAAACGTTATACGTTATAACGTAATACTATATAACGTTATACGTTATAACGTAATACTATATAACGTTATACGTTATAACGTAATACTATATAACGTTATACGTTATAACGTAATACTATATATCGTTATACGTTATGACGTAATACTATATAACGTTATACGTTACATGGTGATACTATATAACGTTATACGTTATAACGTAATACTATATAATGTTATACGTTATAACGTAATACTATATAACGTTATACGATATAACGTAATACTATATAACGTTATACGTTATAACGAAATACTATATAACGTTATACGTTATAACGTAATACTATATAATGTTATACGTTATAACGTAATACTATATATCGTTATACGTTATAACGTAATACAATGTATCCTTATACGTTATAACGTAATACTATATAACGTTATACGTTATAACGTAATACTATATAACGTTATACGTTATAACTTAATACTATATAACGTTATACGTTATAACGTAATACTATATAACGTTATACGTTATAACGTAATACTATATAACGTTATACGGTATAACGTAATACTATATAACGTTATACGTCATAACGTAATACTATATAACGTTATACGTTATAACGTAATACTATATATCGTTATACGTTATAACGTAATACTACATAACGTTATACGTTATAACGTAATACTATATAACGTTATACGTTACATGGTGATACTATATAACGTTATACGTTATAACGTAATACTACATAACGTTATACGTTATAACGTAATACTATATAACGTTATACGTTACATGGTGATACTATATAACGTTATACGTTATAACGTAATACTATAAAACGTTATACGTTATAACGTAATACTATATAACGTTATACGTTATAACGTAATACTATATAACGTTATACGTTATAACGTAATACTATATAACGTTATACGTTATAACGTAATACTATATATCGTTATACGTTATGACGTAATACTATATAACGTTATACGTTACATGGTGATACTATATAACGTTATACGTTATAACGTAATACTATATAATGTTATACGTTATAACGTAATACTATATAACGTTATACGATATAACGTAATACTATATAACGTTATACGTTATAACGAAATACTATATAACGTTATACGTTATAACGTAATACTATATAATGTTATACGTTATAACGTAATACTATATATCGTTATACGTTATAACGTAATACTATATATCGTTATACGTTATAACGTAATACTATATATCGTTATACGTTATAACGTAATACTATATAACGTTATACGTTATAACGTAATACTATATAACGTTATACGTTATAACGTAATACTATATAACGTTATACGTTATAACGTAATACTATATAATGTTATACGTTATAACGTAATACTATATATCGTTATACGTTATAACGTAATACTATATATCGTTATACGTTATAACGTAATACTATATAACGTTATACGTTATAACGTAATACTATATAACGTTATACGTTATAACGTAATACTATATAACGTTATACGTTATAACGTAATACTATATATCGTTATACGTTATGACGTAATACTATATAACGTTATACGTTACATGGTGATACTATATAACGTTATACGTTATAACGTAATACTATATAATGTTATACGTTATAACGTAATACTATATAACGTTATACGATATAACGTAATACTATATAACGTTATACGTTATAACGAAATACTATATAACGTTATACGTTATAACGTAATACTATATAATGTTATACGTTATAACGTAATACTATATATCGTTATACGTTATAACGTAATACAATGTAACCTTATACGTTATAACGTAATACTATATAACGTTATACGTTATAACGTAATACTATATAACGTTATACGTTATAACTTAATACTATATAACGTTATACGTTATAACGTAATACTATATAACGTTATACGTTATAACGTAATACTATATATCGTTATACGTTATAACGTAATACTATATAACGTTATACGTCACATGGTGATACTATATAACGTTATACGTTATAACGTAATACTACATAACGTTATACGTTATAACGTAATACTATATAACGTTATACGTTACATGGTGATACTATATAACGTTATACGTTATAACGTAATACTATAAAACGTTATACGTTATAACGTAATACTATATAACGTTATACGTTATAACGTAATACTATATAACGTTATACGTTATAACGTAATACTATATAACGTTATACGTTATAACGTAATACTATATATCGTTATACGTTATGACGTAATACTATATAACGTTATACGTTACATGGTGATACTATATAACGTTATACGTTATAACGTAATACTATATAATGTTATACGTTATAACGTAATACTATATAACGTTATACGATATAACGTAATACTATATAACGTTATACGTTATAACGAAATACTATATAACGTTATACGTTATAACGTAATACTATATAATGTTATACGTTATAACGTAATACTATATATCGTTATACGTTATAACGTAATACAATGTAACCTTATACGTTATAACGTAATACTATATAACGTTATACGTTATAACGTAATACTATATAACGTTATAAGTTATAACTTAATACTATATAACGTTATACGTTATAACGTAATACTATATAACGTTATACGTTATAACGTAATACTATATAACGTTATACGGTATAACGTAATACTATATAACGTTATACGTCATAACGTAATACTATATAACGTTATACGTTATAACGTAATACTATATATCGTTATACGTTATAACGTAATACTACATAACGTTATACGTTATAACGTAATACTATATAACGTTATACGTTACATGGTGATACTATATAACGCTATACGTTATAACGTAATACTACATAACGTTATACGTTATAACGTAATACTATATAACGTTATACGTTACATGGTGATACTATATAACGTTATACGTTATAACGTAATACTATAAAACGTTATACGTTATAACGTAATACTATATAACGTTATACGTTATAACGTAATACTATATAACGTTATACGTTATAACGTAATACTATATAACGTTATACGTTATAACGTAATACTATATATCGTTATACGTTATGACGTAATACTATATAACGTTATACGTTACATGGTGATACTATATAACGTTATACGTTATAACGTAATACTATATAATGTTATACGTTATAACGTAATACTATATAACGTTATACGATATAACGTAATACTATATAACGTTATACGTTATAACGAAATACTATATAACGTTATACGTTATAACGTAATACTATATAATGTTATACGTTATAACGTAATACTATATATCGTTATACGTTATAACGTAATACAATGTAACCTTATACGTTATAACGTAATACTATATAACGTTATACGTTATAACGTAATACTATATAACGTTATACGTTATAACTTAATACTATATAACGTTATACGTTATAACGTAATACTATATAACGTTATACGTTATAACGTAATACTATATAACGTTATACGGTATAACGTAATACTATATAACGTTATACGTCATAACGTAATACTATATAACGTTATACGTTATAACGTAATACTATATATCGTTATACGTTATAACGTAATACTACATAACGTTATACGTTATAACGTAATACTATATAACGTTATACGTTACATGGTGATACTATATAACGTTATACGTTATAACGTAATACTATAAAACGTTATACGTTATAACGTAATACTATATAACGTTATACGTTATAACGTAATACTATATAAAGTTATACGTTACATGGTGATACTATATAACGTTATACGTTATAACGTAATACTACATAACGTTATACGTTATAACGTAATACTATATAACGTTATACGTTACATGGTGATACTATATAACGTTATACGTTATAACGTAATACTATAAAACGTTATACGTTATAACGTAATACTATATAACGTTATACGTTATAACGTAATACTATATAACGTTATACGTTATAACGTAATACTATATAACGTTATACGTTATAACGTAATACTATATATCGTTATACGTTATGACGTAATACTATATAACGTTATACGTTACATGGTGATACTATATAACGTTATACGTTATAACGTAATACTATATAATGTTATACGTTATAACGTAATACTATATAACGTTATACGATATAACGTAATACTATATAACGTTATACGTTATAACGAAATACTATATAACGTTATACGTTATAACGTAATACTATATAATGTTATACGTTATAACGTAATACTATATATCGTTATACGTTATAACGTAATACAATGTAACCTTATACGTTATAACGTAATACTATATAACGTTATACGTTATAACGTAATACTATATAACGTTATACGTTATAACTTAATACTATATAACGTTATACGTTATAACGTAATACTATATAACGTTATACGTTATAACGTAATACTATATAACGTTATACGGTATAACGTAATACTATATAACGTTATACGTCATAACGTAATACTATATAACGTTATACGTTATAACGTAATACTATATATCGTTATACGTTATAACGTAATACTACATAACGTTATACGTTATAACGTAATACTATATAACGTTATACGTTACATGGTGATACTATATAACGTTATACGTTATAACGTAATACTATAAAACGTTATACGTTATAACGTAATACTATATAACGTTATACGTTATAACGTAATACTATATAACGTTATACGTTATAACGTAATACTATATAACGTTATACGTTATAACGTAATACTATATATCGTTATACGTTATAACGTAATACTATATAACGTTATACGTTACATGGTGATACTATATAACGTTATACGCTATAACGTAATACTACATAACGTTATACGTTATAACGTAATACTATATAACGTTATACGTTACATGGTGATACTATATAACGTTATACGTTATAACGTAATACTATAAAACGTTATACGTTATAGCGTAATACTATATAACGTTATACGTTATAACGTAATACTATATAACGTTATACGTTATAACGTAATACTATATAACGTTATACGTTATAACGTAATACTATATATCGTTATACGTTATGACGTAATACTATATAACGTTATACGTTACATGGTGATACTATATAACGTTATACGTTATAACGTAATACTATATAATGTTATACGATATAACGTAATACTATATAACGTTATACGTTACATGGTGATACTATATAACGTTATACGTTATAACGTAATACTACATAACGTTATACGTTATAACGTAATACTACATAACGTTATACGTTATAACGTAATACTATATAACGTTATACGTTATAACGTAATACTATATAACGTTATACGTTACATGGTGATACTATATAACGTTATACTTTATAACGTAATACTATATAATGTTATACGTTATAACGTAATACTATATAACGTTATACGTTATAACGTAATACTATATAACGTTATACGTTATAACGTAGGACTATATAACGTTATACGTTATAACGTAATACTATATAACGTTATACGATATAACGTAATACTATATAACGTTATACGTTATAACGTAATACTATATAACGTTATACGATATAACGTAATACTATACAACGTTATATGATATAACGTAATACTATACAACGTTATACATTATAACGTAATACTATATAACGTTATACTTTATATGGTAATATTATATAACGTTATACGTTATAACGTAATACTATATAACGTTATACGTTATAACGTAGTACTATATAACGTTATACGTTATAACGTAATACTATATAACGTTATACGATATAACGTAATACTATATAACGTTATACGTTATATGGTGATACTATATATCGTTATAACGTAATACTATATAACGTTATACGTTATAACTTAATACTATATAACGTTATACGTTATAACGTAATACTATATAACGTTATACGTTATAACGTAATACTATATAACGTTATACGTTATAACCTAATACTATATAACGTTATACGTTATAACGTAATACTATATAACGTTATACGTTACATGGTGATACTATATAACGTTATACTTTATAACGTAATACTATATAATGTTATACGTTATAACGTAATACTATATAACGTTGTACGTTATATGGTGAAACTATATAACGTTATAACGTAATACTATATAACGCTATACGTTATATGGTAATACCATATAACGTTATACGTCATAACGTAATACTATATAACGTTATACGTTATAACGTAATACTATATAACGTTATCCGTTATAAGGTAATACTATATAACGATATACGTTATATGGTAATACTATATAACGTTATACGTTATAACGTAATACTATATAACGTTATACGTTATAACGTAATACTATATAACGTTATACGTTATAACGTAATACTATATAACGTTATACGATATAACGTAATACTATATAACGTTATACGATATAACGTAATACTATATAACGTTATACGTTATAACGTAATACTATATAACGTTATGCGTTATATGGTAATACCTTATAACGTTATACGTCATAACGTAATACTATATAACGTTATACGTTATAACGTAATACTATATAACGTTATACGTTATAACGTAATACTATATAACGTTATACGTTACATGGCGATACTATATAACGTTATACTTTATAACGTAATACTATATAATGTTATACGTTATAACGTAATACTATATAACGTTATACGTTATAACGTAATACTATATAACGTTATACGTTATAACGTAGTACTATATAACGTTATACGTTATAACGTAATACTATATAACGTTATACGATATAACGTAATACTATATAACGTTATACGTTATAACGTAATGCTATATAACGTTATACGATATAACGTAATACTATACAACGTTATATGATATAACGAAATACTATACAACGTTATACGTTATAACGTAATACTATATAACGTTATACTTTATATGGTAATATTATGTAACGTTATACGTTATATGGTAATATTATATAACGTTATACGTCATAACGTAATACAATATAACCTTATACGTTATAACGTAATACTATATAACGTTATACGTTACATGGTGATACTATATAACGTTATACGTTATAACGTAATACTACATAACGTTATACGTTATAACGTAATACTACATAACGTTATACGTTATAACGTAATACTATATAACGTTATACGTTATAACGTAATACTATATAACGTTATACGTTATAACGCAATACTATATAACGTTATACGTTATAACGTAATACTATATAACGTTATACGTTACATGGTGATACTATATAACGTTATACTTTATAACGTAATAGTATATAATGTTATACGTTATAACGTAATACTATATAACGTTATACGTTATAACGTAATACTATATAACGTTATACGATATAACGTAATACTATATAACGTTATACGATATAACGTAATACTATATAACGTTATACGTTATAACGTAATACTATATAACGTTATACGTTATATGGTAATACCTTATAACGTTATACGTCATAACGTAATACTATATAACGTTATACGTTATAACGTAATACTATATAACGTTATACGTTATAACGTAATACTATATAACGTTATACGTTACATGGTGATACTATATAACGTTATACTTTATAACGTAATACTATATAATGTTATACGTTATAACGTAATACTATATAACGTTATACGTTATAACGTAATACTATATAACGTTATACGTTATAACGTAGTACTATATAACGTTATACGTTATAACGTAATACTATATAACGTTATACGATTTAACGTAATACTATATAACGTTATACGTTATAACGTAATACTATATAACGTTATACGATATAACGTAATACTATACAACGTTATATGATATAACGTAATACTATACAACGTTATACGTTATAACGTAATACTATATAACGTTATACTTTATATGGTAATATTATATAACGTTATACGTTATATGGTAATATTATATAACGTTATACGTTATAACGTAATACAATATAACCTTATACGTTATAACGTAATACTATATAACGTTATACGTTACATGGTGATACTATATAACGTTATACGTTATAACGTAATACTACATAACGTTATACGTTATAACGTAATACTACATAACGTTATACGTTATAACGTAATACTATATAACGTTATACGTTATAACGTAATACTATATAACGTTATACGGTATAACGTAATACTATATAACCTTATACGTCATAACGTAATACTATATAACGTTATACGTTATAACGTAATACTATATATCGTTATACGTTATAACGTAATACTACATAACGTTATACGTTATAACGTAATACTATATAACGTTATACGTTACATGGTGATACTATATAACGTTATACGTTATAACGTAATACTATATAACGTTATACGTTATAACGTAATACTATATAACGTTATACGTTACATGGTGATACTATATAACGTTATACGTTATAACGTAATACTATATAATGTTATACGTTATAACGTAATACTATATAACGTTATACGATATAACGTAATACTATATAACGTTATACGTTATAACGTAATACTATATAACGTTATACGTTATAACGTAATACTATATAATGTTATACGTTATAACGTAATACTATATATCGTTATACGTTATAACGTAATACAATGTAACCTTATACGTTATAACGTAATACTATATAACGTTATACGTTACATGGTGATACTATATAACGTTATACGTTATAACGTAATACTACAAAACGTTATACGTTATAACGTAATACTACATAACGTTATACGTTATAACGTAATACTATATAACGTTATACGTTATAACGTAATACTATATAACGTTATACGTTATAACGTAATACTATATAACGTTATACGTTATAACGTAATACTATATAACGTTATACGTTACATGGTGATACTATATAACGTTATACTTTATAACGTAATACTATATAATGTTATACGTTATAACGTAATACTATATAACGTTATACGTTATAACGTAATACTATATAACGTTATACGTTATAACGTAGTACTATATAACGTTATACGTTATAACGTAATACTATATAACGTTATACGATATAACGTAATACTATATAACGTTATACGTTATAACGTAATACTATATAACGTTATACGATATAACGTAATACTATACAACGTTATATGATATAACGTAATACTATACAACGTTATACATTATAACGTAATACTATATAACGTTATACTTTATATGGTAATATTATATAACGTTATACGTTATAACGTAATACTATATAACGTTATACGTTATAACGTAGTACTATATAACGTTATACGTTATAACGTAATACTATATAACGTTATACGATATAACGCAATACTATATAACGTTATACGTTATAACGTAATACTATATAAGGTTATACGTTATAACGTAATACTATATAACGTTATACGTTATAACGTAATACTACATAACGTTATACGTTATAACGTAATACTATATAACGTTATACGTTATAACGTAATACTATATAACGTTATACGTTACATGGTGATACTATATAACGTTATACTTTATAACGTAATACTATATAATGTTATACGTTATAACGTAATACTATATAACGTTATACGTTATAACGTAATACTATATAACGTTATACGTTATAACGTAGTACTATATAACGTTATACGTTATAACGTAATACTATATAACGTTATACGATATAACGTAATACTATATAACGTTATACGTTATAACGTAATACTATATAACGTTATACGATATAACGTAATACTATACAACGTTATATGATATAACGTAATACTATACAACGTTATACATTATAACGTAATACTATATAACGTTATACTTTATATGGTAATATTATATAACGTTATACGTTATAACGTAATACTATATAACGTTATACGTTATAACGTAGTACTATATAACGTTATACGTTATAACGTAATACTATATAACGTTATACGATATAACGTAATACTATATAACGTTATACGATTTAACGTAATACTATATAACGTTATACGTTATAACGTAATACTATATAACGTTATACGATATAACGTAATACTATACAACGTTATATGATATAACGTAATACTATACAACGTTATACGTTATAACGTAATACTATATAACGTTATACTTTATATGGTAATATTATATAACGTTATACGTTATATGGTAATATTATATAACGTTATACGTTATAACGTAATACAATATAACCTTATACGTTATAACGTAATACTATATAACGTTATACGTTACATGGTGATACTATATAACGTTATACGTTATAACGTAATACTACATAACGTTATACGTTATAACGTAATACTACATAACGTTATACGTTATAACGTAATACTATATAACGTTATACGTTATAACGTAATACTATATAACGTTATACGGTATAACGTAATACTATATAACCTTATACGTCATAACGTAATACTATATAACGTTATACGTTATAACGTAATACTATATATCGTTATACGTTATAACGTAATACTACATAACGTTATACGTTATAACGTAATACTATATAACGTTATACGTTACATGGTGATACTATATAACGTTATACGTTATAACGTAATACTATATAACGTTATACGTTATAACGTAATACTATATAACGTTATACGTTACATGGTGATACTATATAACGTTATACGTTATAACGTAATACTATATAATGTTATACGTTATAACGTAATACTATATAACGTTATACGATATAACGTAATACTATATAACGTTATACGTTATAACGTAATACTATATAACGTTATACGTTATAACGTAATACTATATAATGTTATACGTTATAACGTAATACTATATATCGTTATACGTTATAACGTAATACAATGTAACCTTATACGTTATAACGTAATACTATATAACGTTATACGTTACATGGTGATACTATATAACGTTATACGTTATAACGTAATACTACAAAACGTTATACGTTATAACGTAATACTACATAACGTTATACGTTATAACGTAATACTATATAACGTTATACGTTATAACGTAATACTATATAACGTTATACGTTATAACGTAATACTATATAACGTTATACGTTATAACGTAATACTATATAACGTTATACGTTACATGGTGATACTATATAACGTTATACTTTATAACGTAATACTATATAATGTTATACGTTATAACGTAATACTATATAACGTTATACGTTATAACGTAATACTATATAACGTTATACGTTATAACGTAGTACTATATAACGTTATACGTTATAACGTAATACTATATAACGTTATACGATATAACGTAATACTATATAACGTTATACGTTATAACGTAATACTATATAACGTTATACGATATAACGTAATACTATACAACGTTATATGATATAACGTAATACTATACAACGTTATACATTATAACGTAATACTATATAACGTTATACTTTATATGGTAATATTATATAACGTTATACGTTATAACGTAATACTATATAACGTTATACGTTATAACGTAGTACTATATAACGTTATACGTTATAACGTAATACTATATAACGTTATACGATATAACGCAATACTATATAACGTTATACGTTATAACGTAATACTATATAAGGTTATACGTTATAACGTAATACTATATAACGTTATACGTTATAACGTAATACTACATAACGTTATACGTTATAACGTAATACTATATAACGTTATACGTTATAACGTAGTACTATATAACGTTATACGTTATAACGTAATACTATATAACGTTATACGATATAACGTAATACTATATAACGTTATACGTTATATGGTGATACTATATATCGTTATAACGTAATACTATATAACGTTATACGTTATAACTTAATACTATATAACGTTATACGTTATAACGTAATACTATATAACGTTATACGTTATAACGTAATACTATATAACGTTATACGTTACATGGTGATACTATATAACGTTATACTTTATAACGTAATACTATATAATGTTATACGTTATAACGTAATACTATATAACGTTGTACGTTATATGGTGAAACTATATAACGTTTTAACGTAATACTATATAACGCTATACGTTATATGGTAATACCATATAACGTTATACGTCATAACGTAATACTATATAACGTTATACGTTATAACGTAATACTATATAACGTTATCCGTTATAAGGTAATACTATATAACGATATACGTTATATGGTAATACTATATAACGTTATACGTTATAACGTAATACTATATAACGTTATACGTTATAACGTAATACTATATAACGTTATACGTTATAACTTAATACTATATAACGTTATACGTTATAACGTAATACTATATAACGTTATACGTTATAACGTAATACTATATAACGTTATACGGTATAACGTAATACTATATAACGTTATACGTCATAACGTAATACTATATAACGTTATACGTTATAACGTAATACTATATATCGTTATACGTTATAACGTAATACTACATAACGTTATACGTTATAACGTAATACTATATAACGTTATACGTTACATGGTGATACTATATAACGTTATACGTTATAACGTAATACTATATAATGTTATACGTTATAACGTAATACTATATAACGTTATACGATATAACGTAATACTATATAACGTTATACGTTATAACGTAATACTATATAACGTTATACGATATAACGCAATACTATATAACGTTATACGTTATAACGTAATACTATATAAGGTTATACGTTATAACGTAATACTATATAACGTTATACGTTACATGGTGATACTATATAACGTTATACTTTATAACGTAATACTATATAATGTTATACGTTATAACGTAATACTATATAAGGTTATACGTTATAACGTAATACTATATAACGTTATACGTTATAACGTAATACTACATAACGTTATACGTTATAACGTAATACTATATAACGTTATACGTTATAACGTAATACTATATAACGTTATACGTTACATGGTGATACTATATAACGTTATACTTTATAACGTAATACTATATAATGTTATACGTTATAACGTAATACTATATAACGTTATACGTTATAACGTAATACTATATAACGTTGTACGTTATATGGTGAAACTATATAACGTTTTAACGTAATACTATATAACGCTATACGTTATATGGTAATACCATATAACGTTATACGTCATAACGTAATACTATATAACGTTATACGTTATAACGTAATACTATATAACGTTATCCGTTATAAGGTAATACTATATAACGATATACGTTATATGGTAATACTATATAACGTTATACGTTATAACGTAATACTATATAACGTTATACGTTATAACGTAATACTATATAACGTTATACGTTATAACTTAATACTATATAACGTTATACGTTATAACGTAATACTATATAACGTTATACGTTATAACGTAGTACTATATAACGTTATACGTTATAACGTAATACTATATAACGTTATACGATATAACGTAATACTATATAACGTTATACGTTATAACGTAATACTATATAACGTTATACGATATAACGTAATACTATACAACGTTATATGATATAACGTAATACTATACAACGTTATACATTATAACGTAATACTATATAACGTTATACTTTATATGGTAATATTATATAACGTTATACGTTATAACGTAATACTATATAACGTTATACGTTATAACGTAGTACTATATAACGTTATACGTTATAACGTAATACTATATAACGTTATACGATATAACGCAATACTATATAACGTTATACGTTATAACGTAATACTATATAAGGTTATACGTTATAACGTAATACTATATAACGTTATACGTTATAACGTAATACTACATAACGTTATACGTTATAACGTAATACTATATAACGTTATACGTTATAACGTAATACTATATAACGTTATACGTTATAACGTAATACTATATAACGTTATACGATATAACGTAATACTATATAACGTTATACGTTATATGGTGATACTATATATCGTTATAACGTAATACTATATAACGTTATACGTTATAACGTAATACTACATAACGTTATACGTTATAACGTAATACTATATAACGTTATACGTTATAACGTAATACTATATAACGTTATACGATATAACGTAATACTATACAACGTTATATGATATAACGTAATACTATACAACGTTATACATTATAACGTAATACTATATAACGTTATACTTTATATGGTAATATTATATAACGTTATACGTTATAACGTAATACTATATAACGTTATACGTTATAACGTAGTACTATATAACGTTATACGTTATAACGTAATACTATATAACGTTATACGATATAACGTAATACTATATAACGTTATACGTTATATGGTGATACTATATATCGTTATAACGTAATACTATATAACGTTATACGTTATAACTTAATACTATATAACGTTATACGTTATAACGTAATACTATATAACGTTATACGTTATAACGTAATACTATATAACGTTATACGTTACATGGTGATACTATATAACGTTATACTTTATAACGTAATACTATATAATGTTATACGTTATAACGTAATACTATATAACGTTGTACGTTATATGGTGAAACTATATAACGTTATAACGTAATACTATATAACGCTATACGTTATATGGTAATACCATATAACGTTATACGTCATAACGTAATACTATATAACGTTATACGTTATAACGTAATACTATATAACGTTATCCGTTATAAGGTAATACTATATAACGATATACGTTATATGGTAATACTATATAACGTTATACGTTATAACGTAATACTATATAACGTTATACGTTATAACGTAATACTATATAACGTTATACGTTATAACTTAATACTATATAACGTTATACGTTATAACGTAATACTATATAACGTTATACGTTATAACGTAATACTATATAACGTTATACGGTATAACGTAATACTATATAACGTTATACGTCATAACGTAATACTATATAACGTTATACGTTATAACGTAATACTATATATCGTTATACGTTATAACGTAATACTACATAACGTTATACGTTATAACGTAATACTATATAACGTTATACGTTACATGGTGATACTATATAACGTTATACGTTATAACGTAATACTATAAAACGTTATACGTTATAACGTAATACTATATAACGTTATACGTTATAACGTAATACTATATAACGTTATACGTTATAACGTAATACTATATAACGTTATACGTTATAACGTAATACTATATATCGTTATACGTTATAACGTAATACTATATAACGTTATACGTTACATGGTGATACTATATAACGTTATACGTTATAACGTAATACTATATAATGTTATACGTTATAACGTAATACTATATAACGTTATACGATATAACGTAATACTATATAACGTTATACGTTATAACGTAATACTATATAACGTTATACGTTACATGGTGATACTATATAACGTTATACTTTATAACGTAATACTATATAATGTTATACGTTATAACGTAATACTATATAACGTTATACGTTATAACGTAATACTATATAACGTTATACGTTATAACGTAGTACTATATAACGTTATACGTTATAACGTAATACTATATAACGTTATACGATATAACGTAATACTATATAACGTTATACGTTATATGGTGATACTAACTATATATCGTTATAACGTAATACTATATAACGTTATACGTTATAACTTAATACTATATAACGTTATACGTTATAACGTAATACTATATAACGTTATACGTTATAACGTAATACTATATAACGTTATACGTTACATGGTGATACTATATAACGTTATACTTTATAACGTAATACTATATAATGTTATACGTTATAACGTAATACTATATAAACGTTGTACGTTATATGGTGAAACTATATAACGTTATAACGTAATACTATATAACGCTATACGTTATATGGTAATACCATATAACGTTATACGTCATAACGTAATACTATATAACGTTATACGTTATAACGTAATACTATATAAACGTTATCCGTTATAAGGTAATACTATATAACGATATACGTTATATGGTAATACTATATAACGTTATACGTTATAACGTAATACTATATAACGTTATACGTTATAACGTAATACTATATAACGTTATACGTTATAACTTAATACTATATAACGTTATACGTTATAACGTAATACTATATAACGTTATACGTTACATGGTGATACTATATAACGTTATACTTTATAACGTAATAGTATATAATGTTATACGTTATAACGTAATACTATATAACGTTATACGTTATAACGTAATACTATATAACGTTATACGATATAACGTAATACTATATAACGTTATACGATATAACGTAATACTATATAACGTTATACGTTATAACGTAATACTATATCACGTTATACGTTATATGGTAATACCTTATAACGTTATACGTCATAACGTAATACTATATAACGTTATACGTTATAACGTAATACTATATAACGTTATACGTTATAACGTAATACTATATAACGTTATACGTTACATGGTGATACTATATAACGTTATACTTTATAACGTAATACTATATAATGTTATACGTTATAAACGTAATACTATATAACGTTATACGTTATAACGTAATACTATATAACGTTATACGTTATAACGTAGTACTATATAAACGTTATACGTTATAACGTAATACTATATAACGTTATACGATTTAACGTAATACTATATAACGTTATACGTTATAACGTAATACTATATAACGTTATACGATATAACGTAATACTATACAACGTTATATGATATAACGTAATACTATACAACGTTATACGTTATAACGTAATACTATATAACGTTATACTTTATATGGTACATATTATATAACGTTATACGTTATATGGTAATATTATATAACGTTATACGTTATAACGTAATACAATATAACCTTATACGTTATAACGTAATACTATATAACGTTATACGTTACATGGTGATACTATATAACGTTATACGTTATAACGTAATACTACATAACGTTATACGTTATAACGTAATACTACATAACGTTATACGTTATAACGTAATACTATATTAACGTTATACGTTATAACGTAATACTATATAACGTAATACGTTATAAACGTAATACTATATAACGTTATACGTTATAACGTAATACCATATAAACGTTATACGTTACATGGTGATACTATATAACGTTATACTTTATATCGTATACTATATAATGTTATACGTTATAACGTAATACTATATAACGTTATACGTTATAACGTAATACTATATAACGTTATACGTTATAACGTAGTACTATATAACGTTATACGTTATAACGTAATACTATATAACGTTATACGATATAACGTAATACTATATAACGTTATACGTTATAACGTAATACTATATAACGTTATTACGATATAACGTAATACTATATAACGTTATACGTTATAACGTAATACTATATAACGTTATACGTTACATGGTGATACTATATAACGTTATACTTTATAACGTAATACTATATAATGTTATACGTTATAACGTAATACTATATAACGTTATACGTTATAACGTAGTACTATAAACGTTATACGTTATAACGTAATACTATATAACGTTATACGATATAACGTAATACTATATAACGTTATACGATATAACGTAATACTATACAACGTTATATGATATAACGTAATACTATACAACGTTATACGTTATAACGTAATACTATATAACGTTATACGTTATAACGTAATACTATATAACGTTATACGATATAACGTAATACTATACAACGTTATATGATATAACGTAATACTATACAACGTTATACGTTATAACGTAATACTATATAACGTTATACGATATAACGTAATACTATATAACGTTATACGATATAACGTAATACTATATAACGTTATACGATATAACGTAATACTATACAACGTTATATGATATAACGTAATACTATACAACGTTATACGTTATAACGTAATACTATATAACGTTTATACGTTATAACGTAATACTATATAACGTTATACGTTATAACGTAATACTATATAACGTTATACGTTATAACGTAGTACTATATAACGTTATACGTTATAACGTAATACTATATAACGTTATACGATATAACGTAATACTATATAAACGTTATACGATATAAACGTAATACTATACAACGTTATATGATATAACGTAATACTATACAACGTTATACGTTATAACGTAATACTATATAACGTTATACTTTATAACGTAATACTATATAATGTTATACGTTATAACGTAATACTATATAACGTTATACGTTATAACGTAATACTACATAACGTTATACGTTATAACGTTGTACTATATAACGTTATACGTTATAACGTAATAATATATAACGTTTATACGATATAACGTAATACTATATAACGTTATACGATATAACGTAATACTATACAACGTTATATGATATAACGTAATACTATACAACGTTATACGTTATAACGTAATTCTATATAACGTTATACTTTATATGGTAATATTATATAACGTTATACGTTATAACGTAATACTACATGACGTTATACGTTATAACGTAATACTATATAACGTTATACGTTACATGGTGATACTATATAACGTTATACGTTACATGGTGATACTATATAACGTTATACGTTATAACGTAATACTACATAACGTTATTACGTTATAACGTAATACTACATAACGTTATACGTTATAACGTAATACTATATAACGTTATACGTTATAACGTAATACTATATAACGTTATACGTTATAACGTAATACTATATAACGTTAAACGTTATAACGTAATACTATATAACGTTATACGTTACATGGTGATACTATATAACGTTATACTTTATAACGTAATACTATATAATGTTATACGTTATAACGTAATACTATATAACGTTATACGTTATAACGTAATACTATATAACGTTATACGTTATAACGTAGTACTATATAACGTTATACGTTATAACGTAATACTATATAACGTTATACGATATAACGTAATACTATAAAACGTTATACGTTATAAACGTTATACTATATAAACGTTATAAGATATAACGTAATACTATATAAACGTTATACGTTATAACGTAATACTATATAACGTTATACGTTACATGGTGATACTATATAACGTTATACTTTATAACGTAATACTATATAATGTTATACGTTATAACGTAATACTATATAACGTTATACGATATAACGTAATACTATATAACGTTATACGTTACATGGTGATACTATATAACGTTATACTTTATAACGTAATACTATATAATGTTATACGTTATAACGTAATACTATATAACGTTATACGTTATAACGTAATACTATATAAC
>NW_027185082.1:0-34557 GCF_040668555.2 Bombus flavifrons
AACGTAATACTATATAACGTTATATGTTATAACGTAATACTATATAACGTTATACGTTATAACGTAATACTATATAATGTTATACGTTATAACGTAATACTATATAACGTTATACGTTATAACGTAATACTATATAACGTATACGTTATAACGTAATACTATATAACGTTATACGTTACATGGTGATACTATATAACGTTATACGTTCATAACGTAACACTATATAACGTTATACGTTACAACGTAATACTATATAACGTTATACGTTATAACGTAATACTATATAACGTTATACGTTATAACGTAATACTATATAACGTTATACGTTACATGGTGATACTATATAACGTTATACGTTACAACGTAATACTATATAACGTTATACGTTATAACGTAATACTATATAACGTTATATGTTATAACGTAATACTATATAACGTTATACGTTATAACGTAATACTATATAACGTTATACGTTATAACGTAATACTATATATCGTTATACGTTATAACGTAATACTATATATCGTTATACGTTATAACGTAATACTATATAACGTTATACGTTATAACGTAATACTATATAACGTTATACGTTATAACGTAATACTATATAACGTTATACGTTATAACGTAATACTACATAACGTTATACGTTATAACGTAATACTATATAACGTTATACGTTACATGGTGATACTATATAACGTTATACGTTATAACGTAACACTATATAACGTTATACGTTACAACGTAATACTATATAACGTTATACGTTGTAACGTAATACTATATAACGTTATACGTTACATCGTAATACTATATAACGTTACTATATAACGTTATACGTTATAACGTAATACTATATAACGTTATACGTTATAACGTAATACTACATAACGTTATACGTTATAACGTAATACTATATAACGTTATACGTTACATGGTGATACTATATAACGTTATACGTTATAACGTAACACTATATAACGTTATACGTTACAACGTAATACTATATAACGTTATACGTTGTAACGTAATACTATATAACGTTATACGTTACAACGTAATACTATATAACGTTATACGTTATAACGTAATACTATATAACGTTATACGTTATAACGTAATACTATATAACGTTATACGTTATAACGTAATACTATATATCGTTATACGTTACAACGTAATACTATATAACGTTATACGTTATAACGTAATACTATATATCGTTATACGTTATAACGTAATACTATATAACGTTATACGTTATACCGTAATACTATATAACGTTATACGTTATAACGTAATACTATATAACGTTATACGTTACATGGTGATACTATATAACGTTATACGTTACAACGTAATACTATATAACGTTATACGTTATAACGTAATACTATATAACGTTATACGTTATAACGTAATACTATATAACGTTATACGTTATAACGTAATACTATATAACGTTATACGTTACATGGTGATACTATATAACGTTATACGTTACAACGTAATACTATATAACGTTATACGTTATAACGTAATACTATATAACGTTATATGTTATAACGTAATACTATATAACGTTATACGTTATAACGTAATACTATATAACGTTATACGTTATAACGTAATACTATATATCGTTATACGTTACAACGTAATACTATATAACGTTATACGTTATAACGTAATACTATATAACGTTATATGTTATAACGTAATACTATATAACGTTATACGTTATAACGTAATACTATATAATGTTATACGTTATAACGTAATACTATATAACGTTATACGTTATAACGTAATACTATATAACGTTATACGTTATAACGTAATACTATATAACGTTATACGTTATAACGTAATACTATATAACGTTATACGTTACATGGTGATACTATATAACGTTATACGTTATAACGTAACACTATATAACGTTATACGTTACAACGTAATACTATATAACGTTATACGTTATAACGTAATACTATATAACGTTATACGTTATAACGTAATACTATATAACGTTATACGTTACATGGTGATACTATATAACGTTATACGTTACAACGTAATACTATATAACGTTATACGTTATAACGTAATACTATATAACGTTATATGTTATAACGTAATACTATATAACGTTATACGTTATAACGTAATACTATATAACGTTATACGTTATAACGTAATACTATATATCGTTATACGTTATAACGTAATACTATATAACGTTATACGTTATAACGTAATACTACATAACGTTATACGTTATAACGTAATACTATATAACGTTATACGTTATAACGTAATACTATATAACGTTATACGTTATAACGTAATACTATATAACGTTATACGTTACATGGTAATACTATATAACGTTATACTTTATAACGTAATACTATATAATGTTATACGTTATAACGTAATACTATATGACGTTATACGTTATAACATAATACTATATAACGTTATACGTTATAACGTAATACTATATAACGTTATACGTTATAACGTAATACTATATAACGTTATACGTTATATGGTGATACTATATAACGTTATAACGTAATACTATATAATGTTATACGTTATAACGTAATACTATATAAGGTTATACGTTATAACGTAATACTATATAACGTTATACGTTATAACGTAATACTATATAACGTTATACGTTATAACGTAATACTATATAACGTTATACGTTATAAGGTAATACTATATAACGATATACGTTATATGGTGATACTATATAACGTTATACGTTATAACGTAATACTATATAACGTTATACGTTATATGGTAATACTATATAACGTTATACGTCATAACGTAATACTATATAACGTTATACGTTATAACGTAATACTATATAACGTTATACGTTATATGGTGATACTTTATAACGTTATAACGTAATACTATATAACGTTATACGTTATAACGTTATACTATATAACGTTATACGTTATAACGTAATACTATATAAGGTTATACGTTATAACGTAATACTATATAACGTTATACGTTATAACGTAATACTATATAACGTTATACGTTATAACGTTATACTATATAACGTTATACGTTATAACGTAATACTATATAACGTTATACGTTATAAGGTAATACTATATAACGATATACGTTATATGGTGATACTATATAACGTTATACGTTATAACGTAATACTATATAACGTTATACGTTATATGGTAATACTATATAACGTTATACGTCATAACGTAATACTATATAACGTTATACGTTATAACGTAATACTATATAACGTTATACGTTATATGGTGATACTTTATAACGTTATACCGTAATGCTATATAACGTTATCCGTTATATGGTAATACTATATAACGTTAAATGTTATAGCGTAATACTATATAACGTTATACGTTATAACGTAATACTATATAACGTTATACGTTATAACGTAATACTATATAACGTTATACGTTATAACGTAATACTATATAACGTTATACGTTATAACGTAATACTATATAATGTTATACGTTATAACGTAATACTATATAACGTTATACGTTATAACGTAATACTATAGAACGTTATACGTTATAACGTAATACTATATAACGTTATACGTTATAACGTAATACTATATAACGTTATACGTTATAACGTAATACTATATATCGTTATACGTTATAACGTAATACTATATAACGTTATACGTTATAACGTAATACTATATAACGTTATACGTTATAACGTAATACTATATAACGTTATACGTTATAACGTAATACTATATAACGTTATACGTTATATGGTGATACTATATAACGTTATAACGTAATACTATATAATGTTATACGTTATAACGTAATACTATATAACGTTATACGTTATAACGTAATACTATATAACGTTATACGTTATAACGTAATACTACATAACGTTATACGTTATAACGTAATACTATATAACGTTATACGTTATAACGTAATACTCTATAATGTTATACGTTATAACGTAATACTATATAACGTTATACGTAATAACGTAATACTATATAACGTTATACGTTATAACGTAATACTATATATCGTTATACGTTATAACGTAATACTATATAACGTTATACGTTATAACGTAATACTATATAACGTTATACGTTATAACGTAATACTATATAACGTTATACGTTATAACGTAATACTATATAACGTTATACGTTATATGGTGATACTATATAACGTTATAACGTAATACTATATAATGTTATACGTTATAACGTAATACTATATAACGTTATACGTTATAACGTAATACTATCTAACGTTATACGTTATAACGTAATACTACATAACGTTATACGTTATAACGTAATACTATATAACGTTATACGTTATAACGTAATACTATATAATGTTATACGTTATAACGTAATACTATATAACGTTATACGTTATAACGTAATACTATATAACGTTATACGTTATAACGTAATACTACATAACGTTATACGTTACATGGTGATACTATATAACGTTATACGTTACAACGTAATACTATATAACGTTATACGTTATAACGTAATACTATATAACGTTATACGTTAAAAGGTAATACTATATAACGTTATACGTTATAACGTAATACTATATAACGTTATACGTTATAACGTAATACTATATATCGTTATACGTTATAACGTAATACTATATAACGTTATACGTTATACCGTAATACTATATAACGGTATACGTTATAACGTAATACTATATAACGTTATACGTTATACCGTAATACTATATAACGTTATACGTTATAACGTAATACTATATAACGTTATACGTTATAACGTAATACTATATAACGTTATACGTTATAACGTAATACTACATAACGTTATACGTTATAACGTAATACTATATAACGTTATACGTTACATGGTGATACTATATAACGTTATACGTTATAACGTAACACTATATAACGTTATACGTTACAACGTAATACTATATAACGTTATACGTTGTAACGTAATACTATATAACGTTATACGTTACAACGTAATACTATATAACGTTACTATATAACGTTATACGTTATAACGTAATACTATATAACGTTATACGTTATAACGTAACACTATATAACGTTATACGTTACAACGTAATACTATATAACGTTATACGTTATAACGTAACACTATATAACGTTATACGTTATAACGTAATACTATATAACGTTATACGTTACATGGTGATACTATATAACGTTATACGTTATAACGTAACACTATATAACGTTATACGTTACAACGTAATACTATATAACGTTATACGTTGTAACGTAATACTATATAACGTTATACGTTACAACGTAATACTATATAACGTTACTATATAACGTTATACGTTATAACGTAATACTATATAACGTTATACGTTATAACGTAACACTATATAACGTTATACGTTACAACGTAATACTATATAACGTTATACGTTGTAACGTAATACTATATAACGTTATACGTTACAACGTAATACTATATAACGTTATACGTTATAACGTAATACTATATATCGTTATACGTTATAACGTAATACTATATAACGTTATACGTTACAACGTAATACTACATAACGTTATACGTTATAACGTAATACTACATAACGTTATACGTTACATGGTGATACTATATAACGTTATACGTTATAACGTAACACTATATAACGTTATACGTTACAACGTAATACTATATAACGTTATACGTTATAACGTAATACTATATATCGTTATACGTTATAACGTAATACTATATAACGTTATACGTTATACCGTAATACTATATAACGTTATACGTTATAACGTAATACTATATAACGTTATACGTCATAACGTAATACTACATAACGTTATACGTTATAACGTAATATTACATGACGTTATACGTTATAACGTAATACTACATGACGTTATACGTTATAACGTAATACTATATAACGTTATACGTTATAACGTAATACTATATAACGTTATACGTTACATGGTGATACTATATAACGTTATACGTTATAACGTAACACTATATAACGTTATACGTTACAACGTAATACTATATAACGTTATACGTTGTAACGTAATACTATATAACGTTATACGTTACAACGTAATACTATATAACGTTACTATATAACGTTATACGTTATAACGTAATACTATATAACGTTATACGTTACAACGTAATACTATATAACGTTATACGTTATAACGTAATACTATATATCGTTATACGTTATAACGTAATACTATATAACGTTATACGTTATACCGTAATACTATATAACGTTATACGTTATAACGTAATACTATATAACGTTATACGTTATACCGTAATACTATATAACGTTATACGTTATAACGTAATACTATATAACGTTATACGTTATAACGTAATACTATATAACGTTATACGTTACATGGTGATACTATATAACGTTATACGTTACAACGTAATACTATATAACGTTATACGTTATAACGTAATACTATATAACGTTATACGTTATAACGTAATACTATATAACGTTATACGTTATAACGTAATACTATATAACGTTATACGTTACATGGTGATACTATATAACGTTATACGTTACAACGTAATACTATATAACGTTATACGTTATAACGTAATACTATATAACGTTATATGTTATAACGTAATACTATATAACGTTATACGTTATAACGTAATACTATATAACGTTATACGTTATAACGTAATACTATATATCGTTATACGTTACAACGTAATACTATATAACGTTATACGTTATAACGTAATACTATATAACGTTATATGTTATAACGTAATACTATATAACGTTATACGTTATAACGTAATACTATATAATGTTATACGTTATAACGTAATACTATATAACGTTATACGTTATAACGTAATACTATATAACGTTATACGTTACATGGTGATACTATATAACGTTATACGTTACAACGTAATACTATATAACGTTATACGTTATAACGTAATACTATATAACGTTATACGTAATAACGTAATACTATATAACGTTATACGTTATAACGTAATACTATATATCGTTATACGTTATAACGTAATACTATATAACGTTATACGTTATAACGTAATACTATATAACGTTATACGTTATAACGTAATACTATATAACGTTATACGTTATAACGTAATACTATATAACGTTATACGTTATATGGTGATACTATATAACGTTATAACGTAATACTATATAATGTTATACGTTATAACGTAATACTATATAACGTTATACGTTATAACGTAATACTATCTAACGTTATACGTTATAACGTAATACTACATAACGTTATACGTTATAACGTAATACTATATAACGTTATACGTTATAACGTAATACTATATAATGTTATACGTTATAACGTAATACTATATAACGTTATACGTTATAACGTAATACTATATAACGTTATACGTTATAACGTAATACTACATAACGTTATACGTTACATGGTGATACTATATAACGTTATACGTTACAACGTAATACTATATAACGTTATACGTTATAACGTAATACTATATAACGTTATACGTTAAAAGGTAATACTATATAACGTTATACGTTATAACGTAATACTATATAACGTTATACGTTATAACGTAATACTACATAACGTTATACGTTATAACGTAATACTATATAACGTTATACGTTACATGGTGATACTATATAACGTTATACGTTATAACGTAACACTATATAACGTTATACGTTACAACGTAATACTATATAACGTTATACGTTGTAACGTAATACTATATAACGTTATACGTTACAACGTAATACTATATAACGTTACTATATAACGTTATACGTTATAACGTAATACTATATAACGTTATACGTTATAACGTAACACTATATAACGTTATACGTTACAACGTAATACTATATAACGTTATACGTTATAACGTAACACTATATAACGTTATACGTTATAACGTAATACTATATAACGTTATACGTTACATGGTGATACTATATAACGTTATACGTTATAACGTAACACTATATAACGTTATACGTTACAACGTAATACTATATAACGTTATACGTTGTAACGTAATACTATATAACGTTATACGTTACAACGTAATACTATATAACGTTACTATATAACGTTATACGTTATAACGTAATACTATATAACGTTATACGTTATAACGTAACACTATATAACGTTATACGTTACAACGTAATACTATATAACGTTATACGTTGTAACGTAATACTATATAACGTTATACGTTACAACGTAATACTATATAACGTTATACGTTATAACGTAATACTATATATCGTTATACGTTATAACGTAATACTATATAACGTTATACGTTACAACGTAATACTATATAACGTTATACGTTATAACGTAATACTATATAACGTTATACGTTAAAACGTAATACTATATAACGTTATACGTTATAACGTAATACTATATAACGTTATACGTTATAACGTAATACTATATATCGTTATACGTTATAACGTAATACTATATAACGTTATACGTTATACCGTAATACTATATAACGTTATACGTTATAACGTAATACTATATAACGTTATACGTTATACCGTAATACTATATAACGTTATACGTTATAACGTAATACTATATAACGTTATACGTTATACCGTAATACTATATAACGTTATACGTTATAACGTAATACTATATAACGTTATACGTTATAACGTAATACTATATAACGTTATACGTTATAACGTAATACTACATAACGTTATACGTTATAACGTAATACTACATAACGTTATACGTTACATGGTGATACTATATAACGTTATACGTTATAACGTAACACTATATAACGTTATACGTTACAACGTAATACTATATAACGTTATACGTTATAACGTAATACTATATATCGTTATACGTTATAACGTAATACTATATAACGTTATACGTTATACCGTAATACTATATAACGTTATACGTTATAACGTAATACTATATAACGTTATACGTCATAACGTAATACTACATAACGTTATACGTTATAACGTAATATTACATGACGTTATACGTTATAACGTAATACTACATGACGTTATACGTTATAACGTAATACTATATAACGTTATACGTTATAACGTAATACTATATAACGTTATACGTTACATGGTGATACTATATAACGTTATACGTTATAACGTAACACTATATAACGTTATACGTTACAACGTAATACTATATAACGTTATACGTTGTAACGTAATACTATATAACGTTATACGTTACAACGTAATACTATATAACGTTACTATATAACGTTATACGTTATAACGTAATACTATATAACGTTATACGTTACAACGTAATACTATATAACGTTATACGTTATAACGTAATACTATATATCGTTATACGTTATAACGTAATACTATATAACGTTATACGTTATACCGTAATACTATATAACGTTATACGTTATAACGTAATACTATATAACGTTATACGTTATACCGTAATACTATATAACGTTATACGTTATAACGTAATACTATATAACGTTATACGTTATAACGTAATACTATATAACGTTATACGTTACATGGTGATACTATATAACGTTATACGTTACAACGTAATACTATATAACGTTATACGTTATAACGTAATACTATATAACGTTATACGTTATAACGTAATACTATATAACGTTATACGTTATAACGTAATACTATATAACGTTATACGTTACATGGTGATACTATATAACGTTATACGTTACAACGTAATACTATATAACGTTATACGTTATAACGTAATACTATATAACGTTATATGTTATAACGTAATACTATATAACGTTATACGTTATAACGTAATACTATATAACGTTATACGTTATAACGTAATACTATATATCGTTATACGTTACAACGTAATACTATATAACGTTATACGTTATAACGTAATACTATATAACGTTATATGTTATAACGTAATACTATATAACGTTATACGTTATAACGTAATACTATATAATGTTATACGTTATAACGTAATACTATATAACGTTATACGTTATAACGTAATACTATATAACGTTATACGTTATAACGTAATACTATATAACGTTATACGTTACATGGTGATACTATATAACGTTATACGTTATAACGTAACACTATATAACGTTATACGTTACAACGTAATACTATATAACGTTATACGTTATAACGTAATACTATATAACGTTATACGTTACATGGTGATACTATATAACGTTATACGTTACAACGTAATACTATATAACGTTATACGTTATAACGTAATACTATATAACGTTATACGTTACATGGTAATACTATATAACGTTATACTTTATAACGTAATACTATATAATGTTATACGTTATAACGTAATACTATATAACGTTATACGTTATAACTTAATACTATATAACGTTATACGTTATAACGTAATACTATATAACGTTATACGTTATAACGTAATACTATATAACGTTATACGTTATATGGTGATACTATATAACGTTATAACGTAATACTATATAATGTTATACGTTATAACGTAATACTATATAAGGTTATACGTTATAACGTAATACTATATAACGTTATACGTTATAACGTAATACTATATAACGTTATACGTTATAACGTTATACTATATAACGTTATACGTTATAACGTAATACTATATAACGTTATACGTTATAAGGTAATACTATATAACGATATACGTTATAAGGTAATACTATATAACGATATACGTTATATGGTGATACTATATAACGTTATACGTTATAACGTAATACTATATAACGTTATACGTTATATGGTAATACTATATAACGTTATACGTCATAACGTAATACTATATAACGTTATACGTTATAACGTAATACTATATAACGTTATACGTTATATGGTGATACTTTATAACGTTATAACGTAATACTATATAACGTTATACGTTATAACTTAATACTATATAACGTTATACGTTATAACGTAATACTATATAATGTTAAACGTTATAACGTAATAGTATATAACGTTATATGTTACATGGTGATACTATATATCGTTATACGTTATAGCGTAATACTATATAATGTTATACGTTATAACGTAATACTATATAACGTTATACGTTATACCGTAATGCTATATAACGTTATCCGTTATATGGTAATACTATATAACGTTAAATGTTATAGCGTAATACTATATAACGTTATACGTTATAACGTAATACTATATAACGTTATACGTTATAACGTAATACTATATAACGTTATACGTTATATGGTGATACTATATAACGTTATAACGTAATACTATATAACGTTATACGTCATAACGTAATACTATATAACGTTATACGTTATAACGTAATACTATATAACGTTATACGTTATAAGGTAATACTATATAACGGTATACGTTATATGGTAATACTATATAACGTTATACGTTATAACGTAATACTATATAACGTTATACGTTATAACGTAATACTATATAACGTTATACGTTATAACGTAATACTATATAACGTTATACGTTATATGGTGATACTATATAACGTTATAACGTAATACTATATAATGTTATACGTTATAACGTAATACTATATAACGTTATACGTTATAACGTAATACTATCTAACGTTATACGTTATAACGTAATACTACATAACGTTATACGTTATAACGTAATACTATATAACGTTATACGTTATAACGTAATACTATATAATGTTATACGTTATAACGTAATACTATATAACGTTATACGTTATAACGTAATACTATATAACGTTATACGTTATAACGTAATACTACATAACGTTATACGTTACATGGTGATACTATATAACGTTATACGTTACAACGTAATACTATATAACGTTATACGTTATAACGTAATACTATATAACGTTATACGTTAAAACGTAATACTATATAACGTTATACGTTATAACGTAATACTATATAACGTTATACGTTATAACGTAATACTATATATCGTTATACGTTATAACGTAATACTATATAACGTTATACGTTATACCGTAATACTATATAACGGTATACGTTATAACGTAATACTATATAACGTTATACGTTATACCGTAATACTATATAACGTTATACGTTATAACGTAATACTATATAACGTTATACGTTATAACGTAATACTATATAACGTTATACGTTATAACGTAAGACTACATAACGTTATACGTTATAACGTAATACTATATAACGTTATACGTTACATGGTGATACTATATAACGTTATACGTTATAACGTAACACTATATAACGTTATACGTTACAACGTAATACTATATAACGTTATACGTTGTAACGTAATACTATATAACGTTATACGTTACAACGTAATACTATATAACGTTACTATATAACGTTATACGTTATAACGTAATACTATATAACGTTATACGTTATAACGTAATACTACATAACGTTATACGTTATAACGTAATACTATATAACGTTATACATTACATGGTGATACTATATAACGTTATACGTTATAACGTAACACTATATAACGTTATACGTTACAACGTAATACTATATAACGTTATACGTTGTAACGTAATACTATATAACGTTATACGTTACAACGTAATACTATATAACGTTATACGTTATAACGTAATACTATATATCGTTATACGTTATAACGTAATACTATATAACGTTATACGTTATACCGTAATACTATATAACGTTATACGTTATAACGTAATACTATATAACGTTATACGTCATAACGTAATACTACATAACGTTATACGTTATAACGTAATATTACATGACGTTATACGTTATAACGTAATACTACATGACGTTATACGTTATAACGTAATACTATATAACGTTATACGTTATAACGTAATACTATATAACGTTATACGTTACAACGTAATACTATATAACGTTATACGTTATAACGTAATACTATATAACGTTATACGTTAAAACGTAATACTATATAACGTTATACGTTATAACGTAATACTATATAACGTTATACGTTATAACGTAATACTATATATCGTTATACGTTATAACGTAATACTATATAACGTTATACGTTATACCGTAATACTATATAACGTTATACGTTATAACGTAATACTATATAACGTTATACGTTATACCGTAATACTATATAACGTTATACGTTATAACGTAATACTATATAACGTTATACGTTATACCGTAATACTATATAACGTTATACGTTATAACGTAATACTATATAACGTTATACGTTATAACGTAATACTATATAACGTTATACGTTATAACGTAATACTACATAACGTTATACGTTATAACGTAATACTACATAACGTTATACGTTACATGGTGATACTATATAACGTTATACGTTATAACGTAACACTATATAACGTTATACGTTACAACGTAATACTATATAACGTTATACGTTATAACGTAATACTATATATCGTTATACGTTATAACGTAATACTATATAACGTTATACGTTATAGCGTAATACTATATAACGTTATACGTTATAACGTAATACTATATAACGTTATACGTCATAACGTAATACTACATAACGTTATACGTTATAACGTAATATTACATGACGTTATACGTTATAACGTAATACTACATGACGTTATACGTTATAACGTAATACTATATAACGTTATACGTTATAACGTAATACTATATAACGTTATACGTTACATGGTGATACTATATAACGTTATACGTTATAACGTAACACTATATAACGTTATACGTTACAACGTAATACTATATAACGTTATACGTTGTAACGTAATACTATATAACGTTATACGTTACATGGTGATACTATATAACGTTATAACGTAATACTATATAACGCTATACGTTATATGGTAATACCATATAACGTTATACGTCATAACGTAATACTATATAACGTTATACGTTATAACGTAATACTATATAATGTTATACGTTATAACGTAATACTATATAACGTTATACGTTATAACGTAATACTATATAACGTTATACGTTATAACGTAATACTATATAACGTTATACGTTACATGGTGATACTATATAACGTTATACGTTACAACGTAATACTATATAACGTTATACGTTATAACGTAATACTATATAACGTTATACGTTATAACGTAATACTATATAACGTTATACGTTATAACGTAATACTATATAACGTTATACGTTACATGGTGATACTATATAACGTTATACGTTACAACGTAATACTATATAACGTTATACGTTATAACGTAATACTATATAACGTTATATGTTATAACGTAATACTATATAACGTTATACGTTATAACGTAATACTATATAACGTTATACGTTATAACGTAATACTATATATCGTTATACGTTATAACGTAATACTATATAACGTTATACGTTATAACGTAATACTACATAACGTTATACGTTATAACGTAATACTATATAACGTTATACGTTATAACGTAATACTATATAACGTTATACGTTATAACGTAATACTATATAACGTTATACGTTACATGGTAATACTATATAACGTTATACTTTATAACGTAATACTATATAATGTTATACGTTATAACGTAATACTATATGACGTTATACGTTATAACATAATACTATATAACGTTATACGTTATAACGTAATACTATATAACGTTATACGTTATAACGTAATACTATATAACGTTATACGTTATATGGTGATACTATATAACGTTATAACGTAATACTATATAATGTTATACGTTATAACGTAATACTATATAAGGTTATACGTTATAACGTAATACTATATAACGTTATACGTTATAACGTAATACTATATAACGTTATACGTTATAACGTTATACTATATAACGTTATACGTTATAACGTAATACTATATAACGTTATACGTTATAAGGTAATACTATATAACGATATACGTTATATGGTGATACTATATAACGTTATACGTTATAACGTAATACTATATAACGTTATACGTTATATGGTAATACTATATAACGTTATACGTCATAACGTAATACTATATAACGTTATACGTTATAACGTAATACTATATAACGTTATACGTTATATGGTGATACTTTATAACGTTATAACGTAATACTATATAACGTTATACGTTATAACTTAATACTATATAACGTTATACGTTATAACGTAATACTATATAATGTTAAACGTTATAACGTAATAGTATATAACGTTATATGTTACATGGTGATACTATATATCGTTATACGTTATAGCGTAATACTATATAATGTTATACGTTATAACGTAATACTATATAACGTTATACGTTATACCGTAATGCTATATAACGTTATCCGTTATATGGTAATACTATATAACGTTAAATGTTATAGCGTAATACTATATAACGTTATACGTTATAACGTAATACTATATAACGTTATACGTTATAACCTAATACTATATAACGTTATACGTTATATGGTGATACTATATAACGTTATAACGTAATACTATATAACGTTACACGTCATAACGTAATACTATATAACGTTATACGTTATAACGTAATACTATATAACGTTATACGTTATAAGGTAATACTATATAACGGTATACGTTATATGGTAATACTATATAACGTTATACGTTATAACGTAATACTATATAACGTTATACGTTATAACGTAATACTATATAACGTTATACGTTATATGGTGATACTATATAACGTTATAACGTAATACTATATAATGTTATACGTTATAACGTAATACTATATAACGTTATACGTTATAACGTAATACTATATAACGTTATACGTTATAACGTAATACTACATAACGTTATACGTTATAACGTAATACTATATAACGTTATACGTTATAACGTAATACTATATAATGTTATACGTTATAACGTAATACTATAGAACGTTATACGTTATAACGTAATACTATATAACGTTATACGTTATAACGTAATACTATATAACGTTATACGTTATAACGTAATACTATATATCGTTATACGTTATAACGTAATACTATATAACGTTATACGTTATAACGTAATACTATATAACGTTATACGTTATAACGTAATACTATATAACGTTATACGTTATAACGTAATACTATATAACGTTATACGTTATATGGTGATACTATATAACGTTATAACGTAATACTATATAATGTTATACGTTATAACGTAATACTATATAACGTTATACGTTATAACGTAATACTATATAACGTTATACGTTATAACGTAATACTACATAACGTTATACGTTATAACGTAATACTATATAACGTTATACGTTATAACGTAATACTCTATAATGTTATACGTTATAACGTAATACTATATAACGTTATACGTAATAACGTAATACTATATAACGTTATACGTTATAACGTAATACTATATATCGTTATACGTTATAACGTAATACTATATAACGTTATACGTTATAACGTAATACTATATAACGTTATACGTTATAACGTAATACTATATAACGTTATACGTTATAACGTAATACTATATAACGTTATACGTTATATGGTGATACTATATAACGTTATAACGTAATACTATATAATGTTATACGTTATAACGTAATACTATATAACGTTATACGTTATAACGTAATACTATCTAACGTTATACGTTATAACGTAATACTACATAACGTTATACGTTATAACGTAATACTATATAACGTTATACGTTATAACGTAATACTATATAATGTTATACGTTATAACGTAATACTATATAACGTTATACGTTATAACGTAATACTATATAACGTTATACGTTATAACGTAATACTACATAACGTTATACGTTACATGGTGATACTATATAACGTTATACGTTACAACGTAATACTATATAACGTTATACGTTATAACGTAATACTATATAACGTTATACGTTAAAAGGTAATACTATATAACGTTATACGTTATAACGTAATACTATATAACGTTATACGTTATAACGTAATACTATATATCGTTATACGTTATAACGTAATACTATATAACGTTATACGTTATACCGTAATACTATATAACGGTATACGTTATAACGTAATACTATATAACGTTATACGTTATACCGTAATACTATATAACGTTATACGTTATAACGTAATACTATATAACGTTATACGTTATAACGTAATACTATATAACGTTATACGTTATAACGTAATACTACATAACGTTATACGTTATAACGTAATACTATATAACGTTATACGTTACATGGTGATACTATATAACGTTATACGTTATAACGTAACACTATATAACGTTATACGTTACAACGTAATACTATATAACGTTATACGTTGTAACGTAATACTATATAACGTTATACGTTACAACGTAATACTATATAACGTTACTATATAACGTTATACGTTATAACGTAATACTATATAACGTTATACGTTATAACGTAATACTACATAACGTTATACGTTATAACGTAATACTATATAACGTTATACGTTACATGGTGATACTATATAACGTTATACGTTATAACGTAACACTATATAACGTTATACGTTACAACGTAATACTATATAACGTTATACGTTGTAACGTAATACTATATAACGTTATACGTTACAACGTAATACTATATAACGTTATACGTTATAACGTAATACTATATATCGTTATACGTTATAACGTAATACTATATAACGTTATACGTTATACCGTAATACTATATAACGTTATACGTTATAACGTAATACTATATAACGTTATACGTCATAACGTAATACTACATAACGTTATACGTTATAACGTAATATTACATGACGTTATACGTTATAACGTAATACTACATGACGTTATACGTTATAACGTAATACTATATAACGTTATACGTTATAACGTAATACTATATAACGTTATACGTTACAACGTAATACTATATAACGTTATACGTTATAACGTAATACTATATAACGTTATACGTTAAAACGTAATACTATATAACGTTATACGTTATAACGTAATACTATATAACGTTATACGTTATAACGTAATACTATATATCGTTATACGTTATAACGTAATACTATATAACGTTATACGTTATACCGTAATACTATATAACGTTATACGTTATAACGTAATACTATATAACGTTATACGTTATACCGTAATACTATATAACGTTATACGTTATAACGTAATACTATATAACGTTATACGTTATACCGTAATACTATATAACGTTATACGTTATAACGTAATACTATATAACGTTATACGTTATAACGTAATACTATATAACGTTATACGTTATAACGTAATACTACATAACGTTATACGTTATAACGTAATACTACATAACGTTATACGTTACATGGTGATACTATATAACGTTATACGTTATAACGTAACACTATATAACGTTATACGTTACAACGTAATACTATATAACGTTATACGTTACAACGTAATACTATATATCGTTATACGTTATAACGTAATACTATATAAGGTTATACGTTATACCGTAATACTATATAACGTTATACGTTATAACGTAATACTATATAACGTTATACGTCATAACGTAATACTACATAACGTTATACGTTATAACGTAATATTACATGACGTTATACGTTATAACGTAATACTACATGACGTTATACGTTATAACGTAATACTATATAACGTTATACGTTATAACGTAATACTATATAACGTTATACGTTACATGGTGATACTATATAACGTTATACGTTATAACGTAACACTATATAACGTTATACGTTACAACGTAATACTATATAACGTTATACGTTGTAACGTAATACTATATAACGTTATACGTTTCATGGTGATACTATATAACGTTATAACGTAATACTATATAACGCTATACGTTATATGGTAATACCATATAACGTTATACGTCATAACGTAATACTATATAACGTTATACGTTATAACGTAATACTATATAATGTTATACGTTATAACGTAATACTATATAACGTTATACGTTATAACGTAATACTATATAACGTTATACGTTATAACGTAATACTATATAACGTTATACGTTACATGGTGATACTATATAACGTTATACGTTACAACGTAATACTATATAACGTTATACGTTATAACGTAATACTATATAACGTTATATGTTATAACGTAATACTATATAACGTTATACGTTATAACGTAATACTATATAACGTTATACGTTATAACGTAATACTATATAACGTTATACGTTATAACGTAATACTATATAACGTTATACGTTACATGGTAATACTATATAACGTTATACTTTATAACGTAATACTATATAATGTTATACGTTATAACGTAATACTATATAACGTTATACGTTATAACTTAATACTATATAACGTTATACGTTATAACGTAATACTATATAACGTTATACGTTATAACGTAATACTATATAACGTTATACGTTATATGGTGATACTATATAACGTTATAACGTAATACTATATAATGTTATACGTTATAACGTAATACTATATAAGGTTATACGTTATAACGTAATACTATATAACGTTATACGTTATAACGTAATACTATATAACGTTATACGTTATAACGTAATACTATATAACGTTATACGTTATAAGGTAATACTATATAACGATATACGTTATATGGTGATACTATATAACGTTATACGTTATAACGTAATACTATATAACGTTATACGTTATAACGTAATACTATATAACGTTATACGTTATAACGTAATACTATATAACGTTATACGTTATATGGTGATACTATATAACGTTATAACGTAATACTATATAACGTTATACGTCATAACGTAATACTATATAACGTTATACGTTATAACGTAATACTATATAACGTTATACGTTATAAGGTAATACTATATAACGGTATACGTTATATGGTAATACTATATAACGTTATACGTTATAACGTAATACTATATAACGTTATACGTTATAACGTAATACTATATAACGTTATACGTTATATGGTGATACTATATAACGTTATAACGTAATACTATATAACGTTATACGTTATAACTTAATACTATATAACGTTATACGTTATAACGTAATACTATATAACGTTATACGTTATATGGTGATACTATATAACGTTATAACGTAATACTATATAATGTTATACGTTATAACGTAATACTATATAACGTTATACGTTATAACGTAATACTATATAACGTTATACGTTATAACGTAATACTACATAACGTTATACGTTATAACGTAATACTATATAACGTTATACGTTATAACGTAATACTATATAATGTTATACGTTATAACGTAATACTATATAACGTTATACGTTATAACGTAATACTATATAACGTTATACGTTATAACGTAATACTATATAACGTTATACGTTACATGGTGATACTATATAACGTTATACGTTACAACGTAATACTATATAACGTTATACGTTATAACGTAATACTATAGAACGTTATACGTTATAACGTAATACTATATAACGTTATACGTTATAACGTAATACTATATAACGTTATACGTTATAACGTAATACTATATATCGTTATACGTTATAACGTAATACTATATAACGTTATACGTTATAACGTAATACTCTATAACGTTATACGTTATAACGTAATACTACATAACGTTATACGTTATAACGTAATACTATATAACGTTATACGTTATATGGTGATACTATATAACGTTATAACGTAATACTATATAATGTTATACGTCATAACGTAATACTATATAACGTTATACGTTATAACGTAATACTATATAACGTTATACGTTATAACGTAATACTATATAACGTTATACGTTATAACGTAATACTATATAACGTTATACGTTATAAGGTAATACTATATAACGATATACGTTATATGGTGATACTATATAACGTTATACGTTATAACGTAATACTATATAACGTTATACGTTATAACGTAATACTATATAACGTTATACGTTATAACGTAATACTATATAACGTTATACGTTATATGGTGATACTATATAACGTTATAACGTAATACTATATAACGTTATACGTCATAACGTAATACTATATAACGTTATACGTTATAACGTAATACTATATAACGTTATACGTTATAAGGTAATACTATATAACGGTATACGTTATATGGTAATACTATATAACGTTATACGTTATAACGTAATACTATATAACGTTATACGTTATAACGTAATACTATATAACGTTATACGTTATATGGTGATACTATATAACGTTATAACGTAATACTATATAACGTTATACGTTATAACTTAATACTATATAACGTTATACGTTATAACGTAATACTATATAACGTTATACGTTATAACGTAATACTATATAACGTTATACGTTATATGGTGATGCTATATAACGTTATAACGTAATACTATATAATGTTATACGTCATAACGTAATACTATATAACGTTATACGTTATAACGTAATACTATATAACGTTATACGTTATAACGTAATACTACATAACGTTATACGTTATAACGTAATACTATATAACGTTATACGTTATAACGTAATACTATATAACGTTATACTTTATAACGTAATACTATATAATGTTATACGTTATAACGTAATACTATATAACGTTATACGTTATAACTTAATACTATATAACGTTATACGTTATAACGTAATACTATATAACGTTATACGTTATAACGTAATACTACATAACGTTATACGTTATAACGTAATACTATATAACGTTATACGTTATATGGTGATACTATATAACGTTATAACGTAATACTATATAATGTTATACGTTATAACGTAATACTATATAACGTTATACGTTATAACGTAATACTATATAACGTTATACGTTATAACGTAATACTACATAACGTTATACGTTATAACGTAATACTATATAACGTTATACGTTATAACGTAATACTATATAATGTTATACGTTATAACGTAATACTATATAACGTTATACGTTATAACGTAATACTATATAACGTTATACGTTATAACGTAATACTATATAACGTTATACGTTACATGGTGATACTATATAACGTTATACGTTACAACGTAATACTATATAACGTTATACGTTATAACGTAATACTATAGAACGTTATACGTTATAACGTAATACTATATAACGTTATACGTTATAACGTAATACTATATAACGTTATACGTTATAACGTAATACTATATATCGTTATACGTTATAACGTAATACTATATAACGTTATACGTTATAACGTAATACTCTATAACGTTATACGTTATAACGTAATACTACATAACGTTATACGTTATAACGTAATACTATATAACGTTATACGTTATATGGTGATACTATATAACGTTATAACGTAATACTATATAATGTTATACATCATAACGTAATACTATATAACGTTATACGTTATAACGTAATACTATATAACGTTATACGTTATAACGTAATACTATATAACGTTATACGTTATAACGTAATACTATATAACGTTATACGTTATAAGGTAATACTATATAACGATATACGTTATATGGTGATACTATATAACGTTATACGTTATAACGTAATACTATATAACGTTATACGTTATAACGTAATACTATATAACGTTATACGTTATAACGTAATACTATATAACGTTATACGTTATATGGTGATACTATATAACGTTATAACGTAATACTATATAACGTTATACGTCATAACGTAATACTATATAACGTTATACGTTATAACGTAATACTATATAACGTTATACGTTATAAGGTAATACTATATAACGGTATACGTTATATGGTAATACTATATAACGTTATACGTTATAACGTAATACTATATAACGTTATACGTTATAACGTAATACTATATAACGTTATACGTTATATGGTGATACTATATAACGTTATAACGTAATACTATATAACGTTATACGTTATAACTTAATACTATATAACGTTATACGTTATAACGTAATACTATATAACGTTATACGTTATAACGTAATACTATATAACGTTATACGTTATATGGTGATACTATATAACGTTATAACGTAATACTATATAATGTTATACGTTATAACGTAATACTATATAACGTTATACGTTATAACGTAATACTATATAACGTTATACGTTATAACGTAATACTACATAACGTTATACGTTATAACGTAATACTATATAACGTTATACGTTATAACGTAATACTATATAACGTTATACTTTATAACGTAATACTATATAATGTTATACGTTATAACGTAATACTATATAACGTTATACGTTATAACTTAATACTATATAACGTTATACGTTATAACGTAATACTATATAACGTTATACGTTATAACGTAATACTACATAACGTTATACGTTATAACGTAATACTATATAACGTTATACGTTATAACGTAATACTATATAACGTTATACGTTATAACGTAATACTACATAACGTTATACGTTATAACGTAATACTACATAACGTTATACGTTATAACGTAATACTATATAACGTTATACGTTATAACGTAATACTATATAACGTTATACGTTATAACGTTATACTATATAACGTTATACGTTATAACGTAATACTATATAACGTTATACGTTATATGGTGATACTATATAACGTTATAACGTAATACTATATAATGTTATACGTTATAACGTAATACTATATAACGTTATACTTTATAACGTAATACTATATAATGTTATACGTTATAACGTAATACTATATAACGTTATACGTTATAACTTAATACTATATAACGTTATACGTTATAACGTAATACTATATAACGTTATACGTTATAACGTAATACTACATAACGTTATACGTTATAACGTAATACTATATAACGTTATACGTTATAACGTAATACTATATAACGTTATACGTTATAACGTAATACTACATAACGTTATACGTTATAACGTAATACTATATAACGTTATACGTTATAACGTAATACTATATAACGTTATACGTTATAACGTAATACTATATAACGTTATACGTTATAACGTTATACTATATAACGTTATACGTTATAACGTAATACTATATAACGTTATACGTTATAAGGTAATACTATATAACGATATACGTTATATGGTGATACTATATAACGTTATACGTTATAACGTAATACTATATAACGTTATACGTTATAACGTAATACTATATAACGTTATACGTTATAACGTAATACTATATAACGTTATACGTTATATGGTGATACTATATAACGTTATAACGTAATACTATATAACGTTATACGTCATAACGTAATACTATATAACGTTATACGTTATAACGTAATACTATATAACGTTATACGTTATAAGGTAATACTATATAACGGTATACGTTATATGGTAATACTATATAACGTTATACGTTATAACGTAATACTATATAACGTTATACGTTATAACGTAATACTATATAACGTTATACGTTATATGGTGATACTATATAACGTTATAACGTAATACTATATAACGTTATACGTTATAACTTAATACTATATAACGTTATACGTTATAACGTAATACTATATAACGTTATACGTTATAACGTAATACTATATAACGTTATACGTTATATGGTGATACTATATAACGTTATAACGTAATACTATATAATGTTATACGTTATAACGTAATACTATATAACGTTATACGTTATAACGTAATACTATATAACGTTATACGTTATAACGTAATACTACATAACGTTATACGTTATAACGTAATACTATATAACGTTATACGTTATAACGTAATACTATATAATGTTATACGTTATAACGTAATACTATATAACGTTATACGTTATAACGTAATACTATATAACGTTATACGTTATAACGTAATACTATATAACGTTATACGTTACATGGTGATACTATATAACGTTATACGTTACAACGTAATACTATATAACGTTATACGTTATAACGTAATACTATAGAACGTTATACGTTATAACGTAATACTATATAACGTTATACGTTATAACGTAATACTATATAACGTTATACGTTATAACGTAATACTATATATCGTTATACGTTATAACGTAATACTATATAACGTTATACGTTATAACGTAATACTCTATAACGTTATACGTTATAACGTAATACTACATAACGTTATACGTTATAACGTAATACTATATAACGTTATACGTTATATGGTGATACTATATAACGTTATAACGTAATACTATATAATGTTATACGTCATAACGTAATACTATATAACGTTATACGTTATAACGTAATACTATATAACGTTATACGTTATAACGTAATACTATATAACGTTATACGTTATAACGTAATACTATATAACGTTATACGTTATAAGGTAATACTATATAACGATATACGTTATATGGTGATACTATATAACGTTATACGTTATAACGTAATACTATATAACGTTATACGTTATAACGTAATACTATATAACGTTATACGTTATAACGTAATACTATATAACGTTATACGTTATATGGTGATACTATATAACGTTATAACGTAATACTATATAACGTTATACGTCATAACGTAATACTATATAACGTTATACGTTATAACGTAATACTATATAACGTTATACGTTATAAGGTAATACTATATAACGGTATACGTTATATGGTAATACTATATAACGTTATACGTTATAACGTAATACTATATAACGTTATACGTTATAACGTAATACTATATAACGTTATACGTTATATGGTGATACTATATAACGTTATAACGTAATACTATATAACGTTATACGTTATAACTTAATACTATATAACGTTATACGTTATAACGTAATACTATATAACGTTATACGTTATAACGTAATACTATATAACGTTATACGTTATATGGTGATACTATATAACGTTATAACGTAATACTATATAATGTTATACGTTATAACGTAATACTATATAACGTTATACGTTATAACGTAATACTATATAACGTTATACGTTATAACGTAATACTACATAACGTTATACGTTATAACGTAATACTATATAACGTTATACGTTATAACGTAATACTACATAACGTTATACGTTATAACGTAATACTATATAACGTTATACGTTATAACGTAATACTATATAACGTTATACGTTATAACGTAATACTATATAACGTTATACGTTACATGGTGATACTATATAACGTTATACGTTACAACGTAATACTATATAACGTTATACGTTATAACGTAATACTATAGAACGTTATACGTTATAACGTAATACTATATAACGTTATACGTTATAACGTAATACTATATAAGGTTATACGTTATAACGTAATACTATATAACGTTATACGTTATAACGTAATACTATATAACGTTATACGTTATAACGTTATACTATATAACGTTATACGTTATAACGTAATACTATATAACGTTATACGTTATAAGGTAATACTATATAACGATATACGTTATATGGTGATACTATATAACGTTATACGTTATAACGTAATACTATATAACGTTATACGTTATAACGTAATACTATATAACGTTATACGTTATAACGTAATACTATATAACGTTATACGTTATATGGTGATACTATATAACGTTATAACGTAATACTATATAACGTTATACGTCATAACGTAATACTATATAACGTTATACGTTATAACGTAATACTATATAACGTTATACGTTATAAGGTAATACTATATAACGGTATACGTTATATGGTAATACTATATAACGTTATACGTTATAACGTAATACTATATAACGTTATACGTTATAACGTAATACTATATAACGTTATACGTTATATGGTGATACTATATAACGTTATAACGTAATACTATATAAGGTTATACGTTATAACGTAATACTATATAACGTTATACGTTATAACGTAATACTATATAACGTTATACGTTATAACGTAATACTACATAACGTTATACGTTATAACGTAATACTATATAACGTTATACGTTATAACGTAATACTATATAATGTTATACGTTATAACGTAATACTATATAACGTTATACGTTATAACGTAATACTATATAACGTTATACGTTATAACGTAATACTATATAACGTTATACGTTACATGGTGATACTATATAACGTTATACGTTACAACGTAATACTATATAACGTTATACGTTATAACGTAATACTATAGAACGTTATACGTTATAACGTAATACTATATAACGTTATACGTTATAACGTAATACTATATAACGTTATACGTTATAACGTAATACTATATATCGTTATACGTTATAACGTAATACTATATAACGTTATACGTTATAACGTAATACTCTATAACGTTATACGTTATAACGTAATACTACATAACGTTATACGTTATAACGTAATACTATATAACGTTATACGTTATATGGTGATACTATATAACGTTATAACGTAATACTATATAATGTTATACCTTATAACGTAATACTATATAACGTTATACGTTATAACGTAATACTATATAACGTTATACGTTATAACGTAATACTACATAACGTTATACGTTATAACGTAATACTACATAACGTTATACGTTATAACGTAATACTATATAACGTTATACGTTATAACGTAATACTATATAACGTTATACGTTATAACGTAATACTATATAACGTTATACGTTATAACGTAATACTATATAACGTTATACGTTACATGGTGATACTATATAACGTTATACGTTACAACGTAATACTATATAACGTTATACGTTATAACGTAATACTATATAACGTTATACGTTATAACGTAATACTATATAACGTTATACGTTATAACGTAATACTATATAACGTTATACGTTATAACGTAATACTATATAACGTTATACGTTATAACGTAATACTATATAACGTTATACGTTATAACGTAATACTATATAACGTTATACGTTACATGGTGATACTATATAATGTTATACGTTATAACGTAATACTATATAACGTTATACGTTATAACGTAATACTATATAACGTTATACGTTATAACGTAATACTATATAACGCTATACGTTATAACGTAATACTATATAACGTTATACGTTATATGGTGATAATATATAACGTTATAACGTAATACTATATAATGTTATACGTTATAACGTAATACTATATAACGTTATACGTTATAACGTAATACTATCTAACGTTATACGTTATAACGTAATACTACATAACGTTATACGTTATAACGTAATACTATATAACGTTATACGTTATAACGTAATACTATATAATGTTATACGTTATAACGTAATACTATATAACGTTATACGTTATAACGTAATACTATATAACGTTATACGTTATAACGTAATACTACATAACGTTATACGTTACATGGTGATACTATATAACGTTATACGTTACAACGTAATACTATATAACGTTATACGTTATAACGTAATACTATATAACGTTATACGTTAAAACGTAATACTATATAACGTTATACGTTATAACCGTAATACTATATAACGTTATACGTTATAACGTAATACTATATATCGTTATACGTTATAACGTAATACTATATAACGTTATACGTTATACCGTAATACTATATAACGTTATACGTTATAACGTAATACTATATAACGTTATACGTTATACCGTAATACTATATAACGTTATACGTTATAACGTAATACTATATAACGTTATACGTTATAACGTAATACTCTATAACGTTATACGTTATAACGTAATACTACATAACGTCATACGTTATAACGTAATACTATATAACGTTATACGTTATATGGTGATACTATACAACGTTATAACGTAATACTATATAACGTTATACGTTATATGGTGATACTATATAACGTTATAACGTAATACTATATAATGTTATACGTTATAACGTAATACTATATAACGTTATACGTTATAACGTAATACTATATAACGTTATACGTTATAACGTAATACTATATAACGTTATACGTTATATGGTGAAACTATATAACGTTATAACGTAATACTATATAACGCTATACGTTATATTGTAATACCATATAACGTTATACGTCATAACGTAATACTATATAACGTTATACGTTATAACGTAATACTATATAACGTTATACGTTATATGGTGATACTATACAACGTTATAACGTAATACTATATAATGTTATACGTTATAACGTAATACTATATAACGTTATACGTTATAACGTAATACTATATAACGTTATACGTTATGACGTAATACTACATAACGTTATACGTTATAACGTAATACTATATAACGTTATATGTTATAACGTAATACTATATAATGTTATACGTTATAACGTAATACTATATAACGTTATACGTTATAACGTAATACTATATAACGTTATACGTTATAACGTAATACTATATAACGTTATACGTTACATGGTGATACTATATAACGTTATACGTTACAACGTAATACTATAAAACGTTATACGTTATAACGTAATACTGTATAACGTTATACGTTATAACGTAATACTATATAACGTTATACGTTATAACGTAATACTATATAACGTTATACGTTATAACGTAATACTATATATCGTTATACGTTATAACTTAATACTATATAACGTTATACGTTACATGGTGATACTATATAACGTTATACGTTATAACGTAATACTATATAACGCTATACGTTATATTGTAATACCATATAACGTTATACGTCATAACGTAATACTATATAACGTTATACGTTATAACGTAATACTATATAACGTTATACGTTATATGGTGATACTATATAACGTTATAACGTAATACTATATAATGTTATACGTTATAACGTAATACTATATAACGTTATACGTTATAACGTAATACTATATAACGTTATACGTTATAACGTAATACTACATAACGTTATACGTTATAACGTAATACTATATAACGTTATACGTTATAACGTTATACTATATAACGTTATACGTTATAACGTAATACTATATAACGTTATACGTTATAACGTAATACTATATAACGTTATACGTTACATGGTGATACTATATAACGTTATACGTTATAACTTAATACTATATAACGTTATACGTTATAACTTAATACTATATAACGTTATACGTTATAACGTAATACTACATAGCGTTATACGTTATAACGTAATACTATATAACGTTATACGTTATATGGTGATACTATACAACGTTATAACGTAATACTATATAACGTTATACGTTATAACGTAATACTATATAACGTTATACGGTATAACGTAATACTATATAACGTTATACGTCATAACGTAATACTATATAACGTTATACGTTATAACGTAATACTATATATCGTTATACGTTATAACGTAATACTATATAACGTTATACGTTATAACGTAACACTATATAACGTTATACGTTATAACGTAATACTATATAACGTTATACGTTGTAACGTAATACTATATAACGTTATACGTTACATGGTGATACTATATAACGTTATAACGTAATACTATATAACGCTATACGTTATATGGTAATACCATATAACGTTATACGTCATAACGTAATACTATATAACGTTATACGTTATAACGTAATACTATATAACGTTATACGTTATATGGTAATACTATATAACGTTATACGTCATAACGTAATACTATATAACGTTATACGTTATAACGTAATACTATATAACGTTATACGTTACATGGTGTTACTATATAACGTTATACATTATAACGTAATACTATATAACGTTATACGTTATAACGTAATACTATATAACGTTATACGTTATATGGTAATACTATATAACGTTATACGTCATAACGTAATACTATATAACGTTATACGTTATAACGTAATACTATATAACGTTATACGTTATATGGTGATACTTTATAACGTTATAACGTAATACTATATAACGTTATACGTTATATGGTGATACTATATAACGTTATAACGTAATACTATATAATGTTATACGTTATAACGTAATACTATATAACGTTATACGTTATAACGTAATACTATATAACGTTATACGTTATAACGTAATACTACATAACGTTATACGTTATAACGTAATACTATATAACGTTATACGTTATAACGTAATACTATATAATGTTATACGTTATAACGTAATACTATATAACGTTATACGTTACATGGTGATACTATATAACGTTATAACGTAATACTATATAACGCTATACGTTATATGGTAATACCATATAACGTTATACGTCATAACGTAATACTATATAACGTTATACGTTATAACGTAATACTATATAACGTTATACGTTATATGGTAATACTATATAACGTTATACGTCATAACGTAATACTATATAACGTTATACGTTATAACGTAATACTATATAACGATATACGTTACATGGTGATACTATATAACGTTATACATTATAACGTAATACTATATAACGTTATACGTTATAACGTAATACTATATAACGTTATACGTTATATGGTAATACTATATAACGTTATACGTCATAACGTAATACTATATAACGTTATACGTTATAACGTAATACTATATAACGTTATACGTTATATGGTGATACTTTATAACGTTATAACGTAATACTATATAACGTTATACGTTATAACGTTATACTATATAACGTTATACGTTATATGGTGATACTATATAACGTTATAACGTAATACTATATAATGTTATACGTTATAACGTAATACTATATAACGTTATACGTTATAACTTAATACTATATAACGTTATACGTTATAACGTAATACTACATAACGTTATACGTTATAACGTAATACTATATAACGTTATACGTTATAACGTAATACTATATAATGTTATACGTTATAACGTAATACTATATAACGTTATACGTTATAACGTAATACTATATAACGTTATACGTTATAACGTAATACTATATAACGTTATACGTTACATGGTGATACTATATAACGTTATACGTTACAACGTAATACTATATAACGTTATACGTTATAACGTAATACTATAGAACGTTATACGTTATAACGTAATACTATATAACGTTATACGTTATAACGTAATACTATATAACGTTATACGTTATAACGTAATACTATATATCGTTATACGTTATAACGTAATACTATATAACGTTATACGTTATAACGTAATACTATATAACGTTATACGTTATAACGTAATACTATATAACGTTATACGTTATAACGTAATACTATATAACGTTATACGTTATATGGTGATACTATATAACGTTATAACGTAATACTATATAATGTTATACGTTATAACGTAATACTATATAACGTTATACGTTATAACGTAATACTATATAACGTTATACGTTATATGGTGATACTTTATAACGTTATAACGTAATACTATATAACGTTATACGTTATATGGTGATACTATATAACGTTATAACGTAATACTATATAATGTTATACGTTATAACGTAATACTATATAACGTTATACGTTATAACGTAATACTATATAACGTTATACGTTATAACGTAATACTACATAACGTTATACGTTATAACGTAATACTATATAACGTTATACGTTATAACGTAATACTATATAATGTTATACGTTATAACGTAATACTATATAACGTTATACGTTACATGGTGATACTATATAACGTTATAACGTAATACTATATAACGCTATACGTTATATGGTAATACCATATAACGTTATACGTCATAACGTAATACTATATAACGTTATACGTTATAACGTAATACTATATAACGTTATACGTTATATGGTAATACTATATAACGTTATACGTCATAACGTAATACTATATAACGTTATACGTTATAACGTAATACTATATAACGATATACGTTACATGGTGATACTATATAACGTTATACATTATAACGTAATACTATATAACGTTATACGTTATAACGTAATACTATATAACGTTATACGTTATATGGTAATACTATATAACGTTATACGTCATAACGTAATACTATATAACGTTATACGTTATAACGTAATACTATATAACGTTATACGTTATATGGTGATACTTTATAACGTTATAACGTAATACTATATAACGTTATACGTTATAACGTTATACTATATAACGTTATACGTTATATGGTGATACTATATAACGTTATAACGTAATACTATATAATGTTATACGTTATAACGTAATACTATATAACGTTATACGTTATAACTTAATACTATATAACGTTATACGTTATAACGTAATACTACATAACGTTATACGTTATAACGTAATACTATATAACGTTATACGTTATATGGTGATACTATATAACGTTATAACGTAATACTATATAATGTTATACGTTATAACGTAATACTATATAACGTTATACGTTATAACGTAATACTATATAACGTTATACGTTATATCGTAATACTACATAACGTTATACGTTATAACGTAATACTATATAACGTTATACGTTATAACGTAATACTATATAACGTTATACGTTATAACGTAATACTATATAACGTTATATGTTATAACGTAATACTATATAACGTTATACGTTATAACGTAATACTATAAAACGTTATACGTTATAACGTAATACTATATATCGTTATACGTTATAACGTAATACTATATAACGTTATACGTTATAACGTATACTATATAACGTTATACGTTATAACGTAATACTATATAACGTTATACGTTATAACGTAATACTATATATCGTTATACGTTATAACGTAATACTATATAACGTTATACGTTGTAACGTAATACTATATAACGTTATACGTTACATGGTGATACTATATAACGTTATAACGTAATACTATATAACGCTATACGTTATATGGTAATACCATATAACGTTATACGTCATAACGTAATACTATATAACGTTATACGTTATAACGTAATACTATATAATGTTATACGTTATAACGTAATACTATATTACGTTATACGTTATAACGTAATACTATATAACGTTATACGTTATAACGTAATAATATATATCGTTATACGTTATAACGTAATACTATATAACGTTATACGTTATAACGTAATACTATATAACGTTATACGTTATAACGTAATACTATATAACGTTATACGTTATAACGTAATACTATATATCGTT
>NW_027185083.1:0-34431 GCF_040668555.2 Bombus flavifrons
TAAATGTTATAGTCTTAACGTAATACTATATAATGTTATACGTTATAACGTAATACTATATAACGTTATACGTTATAACGTAATACTATATAACGTTATACGTTATAACGTAATACTATATAACGTATACGTTAACGTAATACTATATAACGTATACGATATAACGTAATACTATATAACGTTATACGCTATATGGTGATACTATATAACGTTATACGCTATATGGTGATACTATATAACGTTATAACGTAATACTATATAACGTTATACGTTATATGGTAATACTATATAACGTTATACGTCATAACGCAATACTATATAACGTTATACGTTATAACGTAATACTATATAACGTTATACGTTATAATGTAATACTATATAACGTAATACGTTATAACGTAATACTATATAACGTTATACGTTAGATGGTAATACTATATACGTTATACGTTATATGGTAATACTATATGACGTTATACGTTACATGGTGAACTATATAACGTTATACGTTACATGGTGATACTATATAACGTTATACGTTACATGTGATACTATATAAGTTCTACGTATACGTATACTATAAATGTTATACGTTTTATAACGTAATACTATATAATTGTTATACGTTTATAACGTAATACTATATAACGTTATACGTTATAACGTAATACTATATAACGTTATACGTTATAACGTAATACTATATAACGTAATACGTTATAACGTAATACTATATAACGTTATACGATATAACGTAATACTATATAACGTTATACGCTATATGGTGATACTATATAACGTTATAACGTAATACTATATAACGTTATACGTTATATGGTAATACTATATAACGTTATACGTCATAACGCAATACTATATAACGTTATACGTTATAACGTAATACTATATAACGTTATACGTTGTAACGTAATACTATATAACGTTATACGTTATAACGTAATACTACATAACGTTATACGTTATATGGTAATACTAAATAACGTTATACGTTATAGCGTAATACTATATAACGTTATACGTTATATGGTAATACTATATAACGTTATACGTTACATGGTGATACTATATAACGTTATACGTTACATGGTGATACTATATAACGTTATACGTTACATGGTGATACTATATAACGTTATACGTTATAACGTAATACTATATAACGTTATACGTTATAACGTATACTATATAACGTTATACGTTATAACGTAATACTATATAACGTTATACGTTATAACGTAATACTATATAACGTTATACGTTATAACGTAATACTATATAACGTTATACGATATAAACGTAATACTATATAACGTTATACGTATATGGTAATACTATATAACGTTATACGTCATAACGTAATACTATATAACGTTATACGTTAGATGGTAATACTATATAACGTTATACGTTATATGGTATACTATATGACGTTATACGTTACATGGTGATACTATATAACGTTATACGTTACATGGTGATACTATATAACGTTATACGTTATAACGTAATACTATATAATGTTATACGTTATAACGTAATACTATATAATGTTATACGTTATAACGTAATACTATATAACGTTATACGTTATAACGTAATACTATATAACGTTATACGTTATAACGTATACTATATAACGTAATACGTTATACGTAATACTATATAACGTTATACGATATAACGTAATACTATATAACGTTATACGCTATATGGTGATACTATATAACGTTATACGCTATATGGTGATACTATATACGTTATAACGTAATACTATATAACGTTATACGTTATATGGTAATACTATATAACGTTATACGTCATAACGCAATACTATATAACGTTATACGTTATAACGTAATACTATATAACGTTATACGTTATAATGTAATACTATATAACGTAATACGTTATAACGTAATACTATATAACGTTATACGATATAACGTAATACTATATAACGTTATACGATATAACGTAATACTATATAACGTTATACGCTATATGGTGATACTATATAACGTTATACGCTATATGGTGATACTATATAACGTTATAACGTAATACTATATAACGTTATACGTTATATGGTAATACTATATAACGTTATACGTCATAACGCAATACTATATAACGTTATACGTTATAACGTAATACTATATAACGTTATACGTTATAATGTAATACTATATAACGTAATACGTTATAACGTAATACTATATAACGTTATACGATATAACGTAATACTATATAACGTTATACGTTATATGGTAATACTATATAACGTTATACGTCATAACGTAATACTATATAACGTTATACGTTAGATGGTAATACTATATAACGTTATACGTTATATGGTAATACTATATGACGTTATACGTTACATGGTGATACTATATAACGTTATACGTTACATGGTGATACTATATAACGTTATACGTTACATGGTGATACTATATAACGTTATACGTTATAACGTAATACTATATAATGTTATACGTTATAACGTAATACTATATAACGTTATACGTTATATGGTAATACTATATAACGTTATCGTTATAACGTAATACTATATAACGTTATACGATATAACGTAATACTATATAACGTTATACGTTATATGGTAATACTATATAACGTTATACGTTATAACGTAATACTATATAACGTTATACGTTATACGTAATACTATATAACGTTATATGTTATAACGTAATACTACATAACGTTATACGTATATGGTAATACTAAATAACGTTATACGATATAACGTAATACTATATAACGTTATACGTTATAACGTAATACTATATAACGTTATACGTTATAACGTAATACTATATAACGTTATACGTTATACGTTATAACGTAATACTATATAACGTTATTCGTTACATGGTGATACTATATAACGTTATAACGTAATAGTATATAACGTTATACGTTATATGGTAATACTATATAACGTTATACGTTATAACGTAATACTATATAATGTTATACGTTATAACGTAATACTATATAATGTTATACGTTATAACGTAATACTATATAACGTTATACGTTATAACGTAATACTATATAACGTTATACGTTATAACGTAATACTATATAACGTAATACGTTATAACGTAATACTATATAACGTTATACGATATAACGTAATACTATATAACGTTATACGTTATATGGTAATACTATATAACGTTATACGTCATAACGTAATACTATATAACGTTATACGTTAGATGGTAATACTATATAACGTTATACGTTATATGGTAATACTATATGACGTTATACGTTACATGGTGATACTATATAACGTTATACGTTACATGGTGATACTATATAACGTTATACGTTACATGGTGATACTATATAACGTTATACGTTATAACGTAATACTATATAATGTTATACGTTATAACGTAATACTATATAACGTTATACGTTATATGGTAATACTATATAACGTTATACGTTATAACGTAATACTATATAACGTTATACGATATAACGTAATACTATATAACGTTATACGTTATATGGTAATACTATATAACGTTATACGTTATAACGTAATACTATATAACGTTATACGTTATAAGTAATACTATAGTAACGTTATATGTTATAACGTAATACTACATAACGTTATACGTTATATGGTAATACTAAATAACGTTATACGATATAACGTAATACTATATAACGTTATACGTTATAACGTAATACTATATAACGTTATACGTTATAACGTAATACTATATAACGTTATACGTTATACGTTATAACGTAATACTATATAACGTTATTCGTTACATGGTGATACTATATAACGTTATAACGTAATAGTATATAACGTTATACGTTATATGGTAATACTAAATAACGTTATACGTTATAACGTAATACTATATAACGTTATACGTTATATGGTAATACTATATACGTTATACGTTATATGGTAATACTATATAACGTTATACGTTACATGGTGATACTATATAACGTTATACGTTATAACGTAATACTATATAATGTTATACGTTATAACGTAATACTATATAATGTTATACGTTATAACGTAATACTATATAACGTTATACGTTATAACGTAATACTATATAACGTTTATACGTTATAACGTAATACTATATAACGTAATACGTTATAACGTATACTATATAACGTTATACGATATAACGTAATACTATATAACGTTATACGTTATATGGTAATACTATATAACGTTATACGTCATAACGTAATACTATATAACGTTATACGTTAGATGGTAATACTATATAGCGTTATACGTTATATGGTAATACTATATGACGTTATACGTTACATGGTGATACTATATAACGTATACGTTACATGGTGATACTATATAACGTTATACGTTTACATGGTGATACTATATAACGTTATACGTTGTAACGTAATACTATATAATGTTATACGTTATAACGTAATACTATATAATGTTATACGTTATAACGTAATACTATATAACGTTATACGTTATAACGTAATACTATATAACGTTATACGTTATAACGTAATACTATATAACGTAATACGTTATAACGTAATACTATATAACGTTATACGATATAACGTAATACTATATAACGTTATACGCTATATGGTGATACTATATAACGTTATACGCTATATGGTGATACTATATAACGTTATAACGTAATACTATATAACGTTATACGTTATATGGTAATACTATATAACGTTATACGTCATAACGCAATACTATATAACGTTATACGTATAACGTAATACTATATAACGTTATACGTTATAATGTAATACTATATAACGTAATACGTTATAACGTAATACTATATAACGTTATACGTTAGATGGTAATACTATATAACGTTATACGTTATATGGTAATACTATATGACGTTATACGTTACATGGTGATACTATATAACGTTATACGTTACATGGTGATACTATATAACGTTATACGTTACATGGTGATACTATATAACGTTATACGTTATAACGTAATACTATATAATGTTATACGTTATAACGTAATACTATATAATGTTATACGTTATAACGTAATACTATATAACGTTATACGTTATAACGTAATACTATATAACGTTATACGTTATAACGTAATACTATATAACGTAATACGTTATAACGTAATACTATATAACGTTATACTATATAACGTAATACTATATAACGTTATACGCTATATGGTGATACTATATAACGTTATAACGTAAGACTATATAACGTTATACGTTATATGGTAATACTATATAACGTTATACGTCATAACGCAATACTATATAACGTTATACGTTATAACGTAATACTATATAACGTTATACGTTGTAACGTAATACTATATAACGTTATACGTTATAAACGTAATACTACATAACGTTATACGTTATATGGTAATACTAAATAACGTTATACGTTATAGCGTAATACTATATAACGTTATACGTTATATGGTAATACTATATAACGTTATACGTTACATGGTGATACTATATAACGTTATACGTTACATGGTGATACTATATAACGTTATACGTTACATGGTGATACTATATAACGTTATACGTTATAACGTAATACTAATAACGTTATACGTTATAACGTAATACTATATAACGTTATACGTTATAACGTAATACTATATAACGTTATACGTTATAACGTAATACTATATAACGTTATACGTTATAACGTAATACTATATAACGTTATACGATATAACGTAATACTATATAACGTTATACGTTATATGGTAATACTATATAACGTTATACGTCATAACGTAATACTATATAACGTTATACGTTAGTTGGTAATACTATATAACGTTATACGTTATATGGTAATACTATATGACGTTATACGTTACATGTGATACTATATAACGTTATACGTTACATGGTGATACTATATAACGTTATACGCTATATGGTGATACTATATAACGTTATACGCTATATGGTGATACTATATAACGTTATAACGTAATACTATATAACGTTATACGTTATATGGTAATACTATATAACGTTATACGTCATAACGCAATACTATATAACGTTATACGTTATAACGTAATACTATATAACGTTATACGTTATAATGTAATACTATATAACGTAATACGTTATAACGTAATACTATATAACGTTATACGATATAACGTAATACTATATAACGTTATACGTTATATGGTAATACTATATAACGTTATACGTCATAACGTAATACTATATAACGTTATACGTTAGATGGTAATACTATATAACGTTATACGTTATATGGTAATACTATATGACGTTATACGTTACATGGTGATACTATATAACGTTATACGTTACATGGTGATACTATATAACGTTATACGTTACATGGTGATACTATATAACGTTATACGTTATAACGTAATACTATATAATGTTATACGTTATAACGTAATACTATATAACGTTATACGTTATATGGTAATACTATATAACGTTATACGTTATAACGTAATACTATATAACGTTATACGATATAACGTAATACTATATAACGTTATACGTTATATGGTAATACTATATAACGTTATACGTTATAACGTAATACTATATAACGTTATACGTTATAACGTAATACTATATAACGTTATATGTTATAACGTAATACTACATAACGTTATACGTTATATGGTAATACTAAATAACGTTATACGATATAACGTAATACTATATAACGTTATACGTTATAACGTAATTACTATATAACGTTATACGTTATAACGTAATACTATATAACGTTATACGTTATACGTTATAACGTAATACTATATAACGTTATTCGTTACATGGTGATACTATATAACGTTATAACGTAATAGTATATAACGTTATACGTTATATGGTAATACTATATAACGTTATACGTTATAACGTAATACTATATAATGTTATACGTTATAACGTAATACTATATAATGTTATACGTTATAACGTAATACTATATAACGTTATACGTTATAACGTAATACTATATAACGTTATACGTTATAACGTAATACTATATAACGTAATACGTTATAACGTAATACTATATAACGTTATACGATATAACGTATACTATATAAGTTATACGTTATATGGTAATACTATATAACGTTATACGTCATAACGTAATACTATATAACGTTATACGTTAGATGGTAATACTATATAGCGTTATACGTATATGGTAATACTATATGACGTTATACGTTACATGGTGATACTATATAACGTTATACGTTACATGGTGATACTATATAACGTTATACGTTACATGGTGATACTATATAACGTTATACGTTGTAACGTAATACTATATAATGTTTATACGTTATAACGTAATGCTATATAATGTTATACGTTATAACGTAATACTATATAACGTTATACGTTATAACGTAATACTATTAACGTTATACGTTATAACGTAATACTATAACGTAATACGTTATAACGTAATACTATATAACGTTATACGATATAACGTAATACTATATAACGTTATACGCTATATGGTGATACTATATAACGTTATACGCTATATGGTGATACTATATAACGTTATAACGTAATACTATATAACGTTATACGTTATATGGTAATACTATATAACGTTATACGTCATAACGCAATACTATATAACGTTATACGTTATAACGTAATACTATATAACGTTATACGTTATAATGTAATACTATATAACGTAATACGTTATAACGTAATACTATATACGTTATACGTTAGATGGTAATACTATATAACGTTATACGTTATATGGTAATACTATATGACGTTATACGTTACATGGTGATACTATATAACGTTATACGTTACATGGTGATACTATATAACGTTATACGTTACATGGTGATTCTTATTATAACGTTATACGTTATAACGTAATACTATATAATGTTATACGTTATAACGTAATACTATATAATGTTATACGTTATAACGTAATACTATATAACGTTATACGTTATAACGTAATACTATATAACGTTATACGTTATAACGTAATACTATATAACGTAATACGTTATAACGTAATACTATATAACGTTATTCGATATAACGTAATACTATATAACGTTATACGCTATATGGTGATACTATATAACGTTATAACGTAATACTATATAACGTTATACGTTATATGGTAATACTATATAACGTTATACGTCATAACGCAATACTATATAACGTTATACGTTATAACGTAATACTATATAACGTTATACGTTGTAACGTAATACTATATAACGTTATACGTTATAACGTAATACTACATAACGTTATACGTTATATGGTAATACTAAATAACGTTATACGTTATAGCGTAATACTATATAACGTTATACGTTATATGGTAATACTATATAACGTTATACGTTACATGGTGATACTATATAACGTTATACGTTACATGGTGATACTATATAACGTTATACGTTACATGGTGATACTATATAACGTTATACGTTATAACGTAATACTATATAACGTTATACGTTATAACGTAATACTATATAACGTTATACGTTATAACGTAATACTATAACGTTATACGTTATAACGTAATACTATATAACGTTATACGTTATAACGTAATACTATATAACGTTATACGTTATAACGTAATACTATATAACGTTATACGTTATATGGTAATACTATATAACGATATACGTTATAACGTAATACTATATAACGTTATACGTTATAACGTAATACTATATAACGTTATACGTTATAACGTAATACTATATAACGTTATACGTTATATGGTAATACTATATAACGTTATACGTTATAACGTAATACTATATAACGTTATACGTTATAACGTAATACTATATAACGTTATACGTTTTAGCGTAATACTACATAACGCTATACGTTATATGGTAATACTAAATAACGTTATACGTTATAACGTAATACTATATAACGTTATACGTTATATGGTAATACTAAATAACGTTATACGTTATAACGTAATACTATATAACGTTATACGTTATAACGTAATACTATATAACGTATACGTTATAACGTAATACTATATAACGTTATACGTTATACGGTAATACTATATAACGTTATACGTTTATAACGTAATACTATATAACGTTATACGTTATAACGTAATACTATTAACGTTATACGTTATAACGTAATACTACATAACGTTTATACGTTATATGGTAATACTAAATTAACGTTATACGTTATAACGTAATACTATATAACGTTATACGTTATATGGTAATACTATATAACGTTATACGTTATATGGTAATACTATATAACGTTATACGTTACATGGTGATACTATATAACGTATTCGTTACATGGTGATACTATATAACGTTATCGTTACATGGTGATACTATATAACGTATACGTTATAACGTAATACTATATAATGTTATACGTTATAACGTAATACTATATAATGTTATACGTTATAACGTAATACTATATACTTTATACGTATAACGTAATACTATATAACGTTATACGTTATAACGTAATACTATATAACGTAATACGTTATAACGTAATACTATATAACGTTATACGATATAACGTAATACTATATAACGTTATACGTTATATGGTAATACTATATAACGTTATACGTCATAACGTAATACTATATAACGTTATACGTTATAACGTAATACTATATAACGTTATACGTTATAACGTAATACTAATATAAACGTTATACGTTATATGGTAATACTATATAACGTTATACGTTATAACGTAATACTATATAACGTTATACGATATAACGTAATACTATATAACGTTATACGTTATATGGTAATACTATATAACGTTATACGTTATAACGTAATACTATATAACGTTATACGTTATAACGTAATACTATATAACGTTATATGTTATAACGTAATACTACATAACGTTATACGTATATGGTAATACTAAATAACGTTATACGATATAACGTAATACTATATAACGTTATACGTTATAACGTAATACTATATAACGTTATACGTTATAACGTAATACTATATAACGTTATACGTTATACGTTATAACGTAATACTATATAACGTTATACGTTATACGTTATACGTAATACTATATAACGTTATTCGTTACATGGTGATACTATATAACGTTATAACGTAATACTACATAACGTTATACGTTATATGGTAATACTAAATAACGTTATACGTTATAACGTAATACTATATAACGTTATACGTTATAACGTAATACTATATAACGTTATACGTTATAACGTAATACTATATAACGTTATACGTTAGATGGTAATACTATATAACGTTATACGTTATATGGTAACACTATATAACGTTATACGTTACATGGTGATACTATATAACGTTATACGTTACATGGTGATACTATATAACGTTATACGTTACATGGTGATACTATATAACGTTATACGTTATAACGTAATACTATATAATGTTATACGTTATAACGTAATACTATATAATGTTTATACGTTATACGTAATACTATATAACGTTATACGTTATAAACGTAATACTACATAACGTTATACGTTATATGGTAATACTAAATAACGTTATACGTTATAACGTAATACTATATAACGTTATACGTTATAACGTAATACTATATAACGTTATACGTTATAACGTAATACTATATAACGTTATACGTTATAACGTAATACTATATAACGTTATACGTTATAGCGTAATACTATATAACGTTATACGATATAACGTAATACTATATAACGTTATACGTTATATGGTGATACTATATAACGTTATAACGTAATACTATATAACGTTATACGTTATATGGTAATACTATATAACGTTATACGTCATAACGCAATACTATATAACGTTATACGTTATAACGTAATACTATATAACGTTATACGTTATAACGTAATACTATATAACGTTATACGTTATAACGTAATACTACATAACGTTATACGTTATATGGTAATACTAAATAACGTTATACGTTATAACGTAATACTATATAACGTTATACGTTATAACATAATACTATATAACGTTATACGTTATAACGTAATACTATATAACGTTATACGTTATAACGTAATACTATATAACGTTATACGTTATAACGTAATACTATATAACGTTATACGTTATAACGTAATACTACATAACGTTATACGTTATATGGTAATACTAAATAACGTTATACGTTATAACGTAATACTATATAACGTTATACGTTATATGGTAATACTATATAACGTTATACGTTACATGGTGATACTATATAACGTTATACGTTACATGGTGATACTATATAACGTTATACGTTACATGGTGATACTATATAACGTTATACGTTATAACGTAATACTATATAACGTTATACGTTATAACGTAATACTATATAACGTTATACGTTATAACGTAATACTATATAACGTTATACGTTATAACGTAATACTATATAACGTTATACGTTATAACGTAATACTATATAACGTTATACGTTATAACGTAATACTATATAACGTTATACGTTATAACGTAATACTATATAACGTTATACGTTTATAACGTAATACTATATAACGTTATACGTTATATGGTAATACTATATAACGTATAACGTAATACTATATAACGTAATACGTTATAACGTAATACTATATAACGTTATACGTTATACGGTAATACTATATAACGTTATACGTTATAACGTAATACTATATAACGTTATACGTTATAACGTAATACTATATAACGTTATACGTTATAACGTATTACTACATAACGTTATACGTTATATGGCAATACTAAATAACGTTATACGTTATAACCTAATACTGTATAACGTTATACGTTATATGGTAATACTATATAACGTTATACGTTATATGGTAATACTATATAACGTTATACGTTACATGGTGATACTATATAACGTTATACGTTACATGGTGATACTATATAACGTTATACGTTACATGGTGATACTATATAACGTTATACGTTATAACGTAATACTATATAATGTTATACGTTATAACGTAATACTATATAATGTTATACGTTATAACGTAATACTATATAACGTTATACGTTATAACGTAATACTATATAACGTTATACGTTATAACGTAATACTATATAACGTTATACGATATAACGTCATACTATATAACGTTATACGTTATATGGTGATACTATATAACGTTATAACGTAATACTATATAACGTTATACGTTATATGGTAATACTATATAACGTTATACGTCATAACGTAATACTATATAACGTTATACGTTATAACGTAATACTATATAACGTAATACGTTATAACGTAATACTATATAACGTTATACGTTATATGGTAATACTATATAACGTTATAACGTAATACTATATAACGTTATACGTTATAACGTAATACTATATAACGTTATACGTTATAACGTAATACTATATAACGTTATACGTTATAACGTAATACTATATAACGTTATACGTTATAACGTATACTATATAACATTATACGATATAACGTCATACTATATAACGTTATACGTTATATGGTGATACTATATAACGTTATAACGTAATACTATATAACGTTATACGTTATATGGTAATACTATATAACGTTATACGTCATAACGTAATACTATATAACGTTATACGTTTATAACGTAATACTATATAACGTAATACGTTATAACGTAATACTATATAACGTTATACGTTATATGGTAATACTATATAACGTTATAACGTAATACTATATAACGTTATACGTTATAACGTAATACTATATAACGTTTATACGTTATAACGTAATACTATATAACGTAATACGTTATAACGTAATACTATATAACGTTATACGTTATACGGTAATACTATATAACGTTTATACGTTATAACGTAATACTATATAACGTTATACGTTATAACGTATACTATATAACGTTATACGTTATAACGTATTACTACATAACGTTATACGTTATATGGTAATACTAAATAACGTTATACGTTATAACCTAATACTGTATAACGTTATACGTTATATGGTAATACTATATAACGTTATACGTTATATGGTAATACTATATAACGTTATACGTTACATGGTGATACTATATAACGTTATACGTTACATGGTGATACTATATAACGTTATACGTTACATGGTGATACTATATAACGTTATACGTTATAACGTAATACTATATAATGTTATACGTTATAACGTAATACTATATAATGTTATACGTATAACGTAATACTATATAACGTTTTTCGTTATAACGTAATACTATATAACGTTATACGTTATAACGTAATACTATATAACGTTATACGATATAACGTCATACTATATAACGTTATACGTTATATGGTGATACTATATAACGTTATAACGTAATACTATATAACGTTATACGTTATATGGTAATACTATATAACGTTATACGTCATAACGTAATACTATATAACGTTATCGTTATAACGTAATACTACATAACGTTATACGTTATAACGTAATACTATATAACGTTATACGTTATATGGTAATACTATATAACGTTATACGTTATAACGTAATACTATATAACGTTATACGATATAACGTAATACTATATAACGTTATACGTTATAACGTAATACTATATAACGTTATACGTTATAACGTAATACTATATAACGTTATACGTTATAACGTAATACTATATAACGTTATACGTTATAACGTAATACTACATAACGTTATACGTTATATGGTAATACTAAATAACGTTTATACGTTATAACGTAATACTATATAACGTTATACGTTATATGGTAATACTATATAACGTTATACGTTACATGGTGATACTATATAACGTTATACGTTACATGGTGATACTATATAACGTTATACGTTACATGGTGATACTATATAACGTTATACGTTACATGGTGATACTATATAACGTTATACGTTATAACGTAATACTATATAACGTTATACGATATAACGTAATACTATATAACGTAATACGTTATAACGTAATACTATATAACGTTATACGATATAACGTCATACTATATAACGTTATACGTTATATGGTGATACTATATAACGTTATAACGTAATACTATATAACGTTATACGTTATATGGTATACTATATAACGTTATACGTCATAACGTAATACTATATAACGTTATACGTTATAACGTAATACTATATAACGTTATACGTTATAACGTAATACTATATAACGTTATACGTTATATGGTAATACTATATAACGTTATACGTTATAACGTAATACTATATAACGTTATACGATATAACGTAATACTAATAACGTTATACGTTATAACGTAATACTATCATAACGTTATACGTTATAACGTAATACTATATAACGTTATACGTTATAACGTAATACTATATAACGTTATACGTTATATGGTAATACTATATAACGTTATACGTTATAACGTAATACTATATAACGTTATACGTTATAACGTAATACTATATAACGTTATACGTTATAACGTAATACTACATAACGTTATACGTTATATGGTAATACTAAATAACGTTATACGTTATAACGTAATACTATATAACGTTATACGTTATATGGTAATACTAAATAACGTTATACGTTATAACGTAATACTATCTAACGTTATACGTTATAACGTAATACTATATAACGTTATACGTTATAACGTAATACTATATAACGTAATACGTTATAAACGTAATACTATATAACGTTATACGTTATACGTTATAACGTAATACTATATAACGTTATTCGTTACATGGTGATACTATATAACGTTATAACGTAATAGTATATAACGTTATACGTTATACCGTAATACTATATAACGTTATACGTGATATGGTAATACTATATAACGTTATACGTTATAACGTAATACTATATAACGTTATACGTTATAACGTAATACTACATAACGTTATACGTTTTATATGGTATACACTAATAACGTTATACGTTATAACGTAATACTATATAACGTTATACGTTATAACGTAATACTATATAACGTTATTCGTTACATGGTGATACTATATAACGTTATAACGTAATAGTATATAACGTTATACGTTATACCGTAATACTATATAACGTTATACGTGATATGGTAATACTATATAACGTTATACGTTATAACGTAATACTATATAACGTTATACGTTATAACGTAATACTACATAACGTTATACGTTATATGGTAATACCAATAACGTTATACGTTATAACGTAACACTACATAACGTTATACGTTATATGGTATTACTAAATAACGTTATACGTTATAATCGGTTATACGTTATAACGTATACTATATAATGTTATACGTTATAACGTAATACTATATAATGTTATACGTTATAACGTAATACTATATAACGTTATACGTTATAACGTAATACTATATAACGTTATACGTTATAACGTAATACTATATAACGTAATACGTTATAACGTAATACTATATAACGTTATACGATATAACGTAATACTATATAACGTTATACGTTATATGGTAATACTATATAACGTTATACGTCATAACGTAATACTATATAACGTTATACGTTAGATGGTAATACTATATAATGTTATACGTTTATATGGTAATACTATATGACGTATACGTTACATGGTGATACTATATAACGTTATACGTTACATGGTGATACTATATAACGGTATACGTTACATGGTGATACTATAACGTTATACGTTATAACGTAATACTATATAATGTTATACGTTATAACGTAATACTATATAATGTTATACGTTATAACGTAATACTATATAACGTTATACGTTATAACGTAATACTATATAACGTTATACGTTATAACGTAATACTATATAACGTAATACGTTATAACGTAATACTATATAACGTTATACGATATAACGTAATACTATATAACGTTATACGCTATATGGTGATACTATATAACGTTATACGCTATATGGTGATACTATATAACGTTATAACGTAATACTATATAACGTTATACGTTATATGGTAATACTATATAACGTTATACGTCATAACGCAATACTATATAACGTTATACGTTATAACGTAATACTATATAACGTTATACGTTATAATGTAATACTATATAACGTAATACGTTATAACGTAATACTATATAACGTTATACGATATAACGTAATACTATATAACGTTATACGTTATATGGTAATACTATATAACGTTATACGTCATAACGTAATACTATATAACGTTATACGTTAGATGGTAATACTATATAACGTTATACGTTATATGGTAATACTATATGACGTTATACGTTACATGGTGATACTATATAACGTTATACGTTACATGGTGATACTATATAACGTTATACGTTACATGGTGATACTATATAACGTTATACGTTATAACGTAATACTATATAATGTTATACGTTATAACGTAATACTATATAATGTTATACGTTATAACGTAATACTATATAACGTTATACGTTATAACGTAATACTATATAACGTTATACGTTATAACGTAATACTATATAACGTAATACGTTATAACGTAATACTATATAACGTTATACGATATAACGTAATACTATATAACGTTATACGCTATATGGTGATACTATATAACGTTATAACGTAATACTATATAACGTTATACGTTATATGGTAATACTATATAACGTTATACGTCATAACGCAATACTATATAACGTTATACGTTATAACGTAATACTATATAACGTTATACGTTGTAACGTAATACTATATAACGTTATACGTTATAACGTAATACTACATAACGTTATACGTTATATGGTAATACTAAATAACGTTATACGTTATAGCGTAATATTATATAACGTTATACGTTATATGGTAATACTATATAACGTTATAGGTTACATGGTGATACTATATAACGTTATACGTTACATGGTGATACTATATAACGTTATACGTTACATGGTGATACTATATAACGTTATACGTTATAACGTAATACTATATAACGTTATACGTTATAACGTAATACTATATAACGTTATACGTTATAACGTAATACTATATAACGTTATACGTTATAACGTAATACTATATAACGTTATACGTTATAACGTAATACTATATAACGTTATACGTTATAACGTAATACTATATAACGTTATACGTTATAACGTAATACTATATAACGTTATACGTTATAACGTAATACTATATAACGTTATACGTTATATGGTAATACTATATAACGATATACGTTATAACGTAATACTATATAACGTTATACGTTATAACGTAATACTATATAACGTTATACGTTATAACGTAATACTATATAACGTTATACGTTATATGGTAATACTATATAACGTTATACGTTATAACGTAATACAATATAACGTTATACGTTATAACGTAATACTATATAACGTTATACGTTTTAGCGTAATACTACATAACGCTATACGTTATATGGTAATACTAAATAACGTTATACGTTATAACGTAATACTATATAACGTTATACGTTATATGGTAATACTAAATAACGTTATACGTTATAACGTAATACTATATAACGTTATACGTTATAACGTAATACTATATAACGTTATACGTTATAACGTAATACTATATAACGTTATACGTTATACGGTAATACTATATAACGTTATACGTTATAACGTAATACTATATAACGTTATACGTTATAACGTAATACTATATAACGTTATACGTTATAACGTAATACTACATAACGTTATACGTTATATGGTAATACTAAATAACGTTATACGTTATAACGTAATACTATATAACGTTATACGTTATATGGTAATACTATATAACGTTATACGTTATATGGTAATACTATATAACGTTATACGTTACATGGTGATACTATATAACGTTATTCGTTACATGGTGATACTATATAACGTTATACGTTACATGGTGATACTATATAACGTTATACGTTATAACGTAATACTATATAATGTTATACGTTATAACGTAATACTATATAATGTTATACGTTATATGGTAATACTATATAACGTTATACGTTATAACGTAATACTATATAACGTTATACGTTATACGTTATAACGTAATACTATATAACGTTATTCGTTACATGGTGATACTATATAACGTTATAACGTAATACTACATAACGTTATACGTTATATGGTAATACTAAATAACGTTATACGTTATAACGTAATACTATATAACGTTATACGTTATAACGTAATACTATATAGCGTTATACGTTATAACGTAATACTATATAACGTTATACGTTAGATGGTAATACTATATAACGTTATACGTTATATGGTAACACTATATAACGTTATACGTTACATGGTGATACTATATAACGTTATACGTTACATGGTGATACTATATAACGTTATACGTTACATGGTGATACTATATAACGTTATATGTTATAACGTAATACTATATAATGTTATACGTTATAACGTAATACTATATAATGTTATACGTTATAACGTAATACTATATAACGTTATACGTTATAACGTAATACTACATAACGTTATACGTTATATGGTAATACTAAATAACGTTATACGTTATAACGTAATACTATATAACGTTATACGTTATAACGTAATACTATATAACGTTATACGTTATAACGTAATACTATATAACGTTATACGTTATAACGTAATACTATATAACGTTATACGTTATAGCGTAATACTATATAACGTTATACGATATAACGTAATACTATATAACGTTATACGTTATATGGTGATACTATATAACGTTATAACGTAATACTATATAACGTTATACGTTATATGGTAATACTATATAACGTTATACGTCATAACGCAATACTATATAACGTTATACGTTATAACGTAATACTATATAACGTTATACGATATAACGTAATACTATATAACGTTATACGTTATAACGTAATACTACATAACGTTATACGTTATATGGTAATACTAAATAACGTTATACGTTATAACGTAATACTATATAACGTTATACGTTATAACGTAATACTATATAACGTTATACGTTATAACGTAATACTATATAACGTTATACGTTATAACGTAATACTATATAACGTTATACGTTATAACGTAATACTATATAACGTTATACGTTATAACGTAGTACTACATAACGTTATACGTTATATGGTAATACTAAATAACGTTATACGTTATAACGTAATACTATATAACGTTATACGTTATATGGTAATACTATATAACGTTATACGTTACATGGTGATACTATATAACGTTATACGTTACATGGTGATACTATATAACGTTATACGTTACATGGTGATACTATATAACGTTATACGTTATAACGTAATACTATATAACGTTATACGTTATAACGTAATACTATATAACGTTATACGTTATAACGTAATACTATATAACGTTATACGTTATAACGTAATACTATATAACGTTATACGTTATAACGTAATACTATATAACGTTATACGTTATAACGTAATACTATATAACGTTATACGTTATAACGTAATACTATATAACGTTATACGTTATATGGTAATACTATATAACGTTATAACGTAATACTATATAACGTTATACGTTATAACGTAATACTATATAACGTAATACGTTATAACGTAATACTATATAACGTTATACGTTATACGGTAATACTATATAACGTTATACGTTATAACGTAATACTATATAACGTAATACGTTATAACGTAATACTATATAACGTTATACGTTATAACGTATTACTACATAACGTTATACGTTATATGGTAATACTAAATAACGTTATACGTTATAACCTAATACTGTATAACGTTATACGTTATATGGTAATACTATATAACGTTATACGTTATATGGTAATACTATATAACGTTATACGTTACATGGTGATACTATATAACGTTATACGTTACATGGTGATACTATATAACGTTATACGTTACATGGTGATACTATATAACGTTATACGTTATAACGTAATACTATATAATGTTATACGTTATAACGTAATACTATATAATGTTATACGTTATAACGTAATACTATATAACGTTATACGTTATAACGTAATACTATATAACGTTATACGTTATAACGTAATACTATATAACGTTATACGATATAACGTCATACTATATAACGTTATACGTTATATGGTGATACTATATAACGTTATAACGTAATACTATATAACGTTATACGTTATATGGTAATACTATATAACGTTATACGTCATAACGTAATACTATATAACGTTATACGTTATAACGTAATACTATATAACGTAATACGTTATAACGTAATACTATATAACGTTATACGTTATATGGTAATACTATATAACGTTATAACGTAATACTATATAACGTTATACGTTATAAGGTAATACTATATAACGTTATACGTTATAACGTAATACTATATAACGTAATACGTTATAACGTAATACTATATAACGTTATACGTTATACGGTAATACTATATAACGTTATACGTTATAACGTAATACTATATAACGTTATACGTTATAACGTAATACTATATAACGTTATACGTTATAACGTATTACTACATAACGTTATACGTTATATGGTAATACTAAATAACGTTATACGTTATAACCTAATACTGTATAACGTTATACGTTATATGGTAATACTATATAACGTTATACGTTATATGGTAATACTATATAACGTTATACGTTACATGGTGATACTATATAACGTTATACGTTACATGGTGATACTATATAACGTTATACGTTACATGGTGATACTATATAACGTTATACGTTATAACGTAATACTATATAATGTTATACGTTATAACGTAATACTATATAATGTTATACGTTATAACGTAATACTATATAACGTTTTTCGTTATAACGTAATACTATATAACGTTATACGTTATAACGTAATACTATATAACGTTATACGTTATATGGTAATACTATATAACGTTATACGTTATAACGTAATACTATATAACGTTATACGATATAACGTAATACTATATAACGTTATACGTTATAACGTAATACTATATAACGTTATACGTTATAACGTAATACTATATAACGTTATACGTTATAACGTAATACTATATAACGTTATACGTTATAACGTAATACTACATAACGTTATACGTTATATGGTAATACTAAATAACGTTATACGTTATAACGTAATACTATATAACGTTATACGTTATATGGTAATACTATATAACGTTATACGTTATATGGTAATACTATATAACGTTATACGTTACATGGTGATACTATATAACGTTATACGTTACATGGTGATACTATATAACGTTATACGTTACATGGTGATACTATATAACGTTATACGTTATAACGTAATACTATATAATGTTATACGTTATAACGTAATACTATATAATGTTATACGTTATAACGTAATACTATATAACGTTATACGTTATAACGTAATACTATATAACGTTATACAATATAACGTAATACTATATAACGTAATACGTTATAACGTAATACTATATAACGTTATACGATATAACGTCATACTATATAACGTTATACGTTATATGGTGATACTATATAACGTTATAACGTAATACTATATAACGTTATACGTTATATGGTAATACTATATAACGTTATACGTCATAACGTAATACTATATAACGTTATACGTTATAACGTAATACTATATAACGTTATACGTTATAACGTAATACTATATAACGTTATACGTTATAACGTAATACTATATAACGTTATACGTTATATGGTAATACTATATAACGTTATACTTTATGACGTAATACTATATAACGTTATACGTTATAACGTAATACTATATAACGTTATACGTTATTACGTAATACTATATAACGTTATACGTTATAACGTAATACTATATAACGTTATACGTTATAACGTAATACTATATAACGTTATACGTTATAACGTAATACTATATAACGTTATACGTTATATGGTAATACTATATAACGTTATACGTTATAACGTAATACTATATAACGTTATACGTTATAACGTAATACTATATAACGTTATACGTTATAACGTAATACTACATAACGTTATACGTTATATGGTAATACTAAATAACGTTATACGTTATAACGTAATACTATATAACGTTATACGTTATATGGTAATACTAAATAACGTTATACGTTATAACGTAATACTATCTAACGTTATACGTTATAACGTAATACTATATAACGTTATACGTTATAACGTAATACTATATAACGTAATACGTTATAACGTAATACTATATAACGTTATACGTTATACGTTATAACGTAATACTATATAACGTTATTCGTTACATGGTGATACTATATAACGTTATAACGTAATAGTATATAACGTTATACGTTATACCGTAATACTATATAACGTTATACGTGATATGGTAATACTATATAACGTTATACGTTATAACGTAATACTATATAACGTTATACGTTATAACGTAATACTACATAACGTTATACGTTATATGGTAATACTAAATAACGTTATACGTTATAACGTAATACTATATAACGTTATACGTTATAACGTAATACTATATAACGTTATTCGTTACATGGTGATACTATATAACGTTATAACGTAATAGTATATAACGTTATACGTTATACCGTAATACTATATAACGTTATACGTGATATGGTAATACTATATAACGTTATACGTTATAACGTAATACTATATAACGTTATACGTTATAACGTAATACTACATAACGTTATACGTTATATGGTAATACCAAATAACGTTATACGTTATAACGTAATACTATATAACGTTATACGTTATAACGTAATACTATATAACGTTATACGTTATAACGTAATACTATATAACGTTATACGTTAGATGGTAATACTATATAACGTTATACGTTATATGGTAATACTATATAACGTTATACGTTACATGGTGATACTATATAACGTTATACGTTACATGGTGATACTATATAACGTTATACGTTACATGGTGATACTATATAACGTTATACGTTATAACGTAATACTATATAATGTTATACGTTATAACGTAATACTATATAACGTTATACGTTATATGGTGATACTATATAACGTTATACGTTATATGGTGATACTATATAACGTTATAACGTAATACTATATAACGTTATACGTTATATGGTAATACTATATAACGTTATACGTCATAACGCAATACTATATAACGTTATACGTTATAACGTAATACTATATAACGTTATACGTTATAACGTAATACTATATAACGTTATACGTTATAACGTAATACTACATAACGTTATACGTTATATGGTAATACTAAATAACGTTATACGTTATAACGTAATACTATATAACGTTATACGTTATAACGTAATACTATATAACGTTATACGTTATAACGTAATACTATATAACGTTATACGTTATAACGTAATACTATATAACGTTATACGTTATAACGTAATACTATATAACGTTATACGTTATAACGTAATACTACATAACGTTATACGTTATATGGTAATACTAAATAACGTTATACGTTATAGCGTAATACTATATAACGTTATACGTTATATGGTAATACTATATAACGTTATACGTTACATGGTGATACTATATAACGTTATACGTTACATGGTGATACTATATAACGTTATACGTTACATGGTGATACTATATAACGTTATACGTTATAACGTAATACTATATAACGTTATACGTTATAACGTAATACTATATAACGTTATACGTTATAACGTAATACTATATAACGTTATACGTTATAACGTAATACTATATAACGTTATACGTTATAACGTAATACTATATAACGTTATACGTTATAACGTAATACTATATAACGTTATACGTTATAACGTAATACTATATAACGTTATACGTTATATGGTAATACTATATAACGATATACGTTATAACGTAATACTATATAACGTTATACGTTATAACGTAATACTATATAACGTTATACGTTATAACGTAATACTATATAACGTTATACGTTATATGGTAATACTATATAACGTTATACGTTATAACGTAATACTATATAACGTTATACGTTATAACGTAATACTATATAACGTTATACGTTTTAGCGTAATACTACATAACGCTATACGTTATATGGTAATACTAAATAACGTTATACGTTATAACGTAATACTATATAACGTTATACGTTATATGGTAATACTAAATAACGTTATACGTTATAACGTAATACTAAATAACGTTATACGTTATAACGAAATACTATATAACGTTATACGTTATAACGTAATACTATATAACGTTATACGTTATACGGTAATACTATATAACGTTATACGTTATAACGTAATACTATATAACGTTATGAGTTATAACGTAATACTATATAACGTTATACGTTATAACGTAATACTACATAACGTTATACGTTATATGGTAATACTAAATAACGTTATACGTTATAACGTAATACTATATAACGTTATACGTAATATGGTAATACTATATAACGTTATACGTTATATGGTAATACTATATAACGTTATACGTTACATGGTGATACTATATAACGTTAGTCGTTACATGGTGATACTATATAACGTTATACGTTACATGGTGATACTATATAACGTTATACGTTATAACGTAATACTATATAATGTTATACGTTATAACGTAATACTATATAATGTTATACGTTATAACGTAATACTATATAACGTTATACGTTATAACGTAATACTATATAACGTTATACGTTATAACGTAATACTATATAACGTTATACGTTATATGGTAATACTATATAACGTTATACGTTACATGGTGATACTATATAACGTTATACGTTACATGGTGATACTATATAACGTTATACGTTACATGGTGATACTATATAACGTTATACGTTATAACGCAATACTATATAACGTTATACGTTATAACGTAATACTATGTAACGTTATACGTTATAACGTAATACTATATAACGTTATACGTTATAACGTAATACTATATAACGTTATACGTTATAACGTAATACTATATAACGTTATACGTTATATGGTAATACTAAATAACGTTATACGTTATAACCTAATACTGTATAACGTTATACGCTATATGGTAATACTATATAACGTTATACGTTATACGGTAATACTATATAACGTTATACGTTATAACGTAATACTATATAACGTTATACGTTATAACGTAATACTATATAACGTTATACGTTATAACGTAATACTATATAACGTTATACGTTATATGGTAATACTATATAACGTTATAACGTAATACTATATAACGTTATACGTTATAACGTAATACTATATAACGTTATACGTTATAACGTAATACTATATAACGTAATACGTTATAACGTAATACTATATAACGTTATACGTTATACGGTAATACTATATAACGTTATACGTTATAACGTAATACTATATAACGTTATACGTTATAACGTAATACTATATAACGTTATACGTTATAACGTATTACTACATAACGTTATACGTTATATGGTAATACTAAATAACGTTATACGTTATAACCTAATACTGTATAACGTTATACGTTATATGGTAATACTATATAACGTTATACGTTATATGGTAATACTATATAACGTTATACGTTACATGGTGATACTATATAACGTTATACGTTACATGGTGATACTATATAACGTTATACGTTACATGGTGATACTATATAACGTTATACGTTATAACGTAACACTATATAATGTTATACGTTATAACGTAATACTATATAATGTTATACGTTATAACGTAATACTATATAACGTTATACGTTATAACGTAATACTATATAACGTTATACGTTATAACGTAATACTATATAACGTTATACGATATAACGTCATACTATATAACGTTATACGTTATATGGTGATACTATATAACGTTATAACGTAATACTATATAACGTTATACGTTATATGGTAATACTATATAACGTTATACGTCATAACGTAATACTATATAACGTTATACGTTATAACGTAATACTATATAACGTTATACGTTATAACGTAATACTATATAACGTTATACTTTATATGGTAATACTATATAACGTTATACGTTATAACGTAATACTATATAACGTTATACGATATAACGTAATACTATATAACGTTATACGTTATAACGTAATACTATATAACGTTATACGTTATAACGTAATACTATATAACGTTGTACGTTACATGGTGATACTATATAACGTTATACGTTATAACGTTATACTATAAAATGTTACACGTTATAACGTAATACTATATAACGTTATACGTTATAACGTAATACTATATAACGTTATACGTTATAGCGTAATACTACATAACGTTATACGTTATATGGTAATACTAAATAACGTTATACGTTATAACGTAATACTATATAACGTTATACGTTATACGGTAATACTAAATAACGTTATACGTTATAACGTAATACTATATAACGTTATACGTTATAACGTAATACTATATAACGTTATACGTTATAACGTAACACTATATAACGTTATACGTTATACGGTAATACTATATCGTTATACGTTATAACGTAATACTATATAACGTTATACGTTATAACGTAATACTATATAACGTTATACGTTATAACGTAATACTACATAACGTTATACGTTATATGGTAATACTAAATAACGTTATACGTTATAACGTAATACAATATAACGTTATACGTTATATGGTAATACTATATAACGTTATACGTTATATGGTAATACTATTAAACGTTATACGTTACATGGTGATACTATATAACGTTATACGTTACATGGTGATATTATATAACGTTATACGTTACATGGTGATACTATATAACGTTATACGTTATAACGTAATACTATATAATGTTATACGTTCTAACGTAATACTATATAACGTTATACGTTATAACGTAATACTATATAACGTTATACGTTATAACGTAATACTATATAACGCTATACGTTATTACGTAATACTATATAACGTAATACGTTATAACGTAATACTATATAACGTTATACGATATAACGTAATACTATATAACGTTATACGTTATATGGTGATACTATATAACGTTATAACGTAATACTATATAACGTTATACGTTATATGGTAATACTATATAACGTTATACGTCATAACGTAATACTATATAACGTTATACGTTATAACGTAATACTATATAACGTTATACGTTATAACGTAATACTATATAACGTTATACGTTATAACGTAATACTACATAACGTTATACGTTATATGGTAATACTAAATAACGTTATACGTTATAACGTAATACTATATAACGTTATACGTTATAACGTAATACTATATAACGTTATACGTTATAACGTAATACTATATAACGTTATACGTTATAACGTAATACTATATAACGTTATACGTTATAACGTAATACTATATAACGTTATACGTTATAACGTAATACTATATAACGTTATACGTTATATGGTAATACTATATAACGTTATACGTTATAACGTAATACTATATAACGTTATACGTTATAACGTAATACTATATAACGTTATACGTTATATGGTAATACTAAATAACGTTATACGTTATAACGTAATACTACATAACGTTATACGTTATATGGTAATACTATATAACGTTATACGTTATATGGTAATACTATATAACGTTATACGTTACATGGTGATACTATAACGTTATTCGTTACATGGTGATACTATATAACGTTATACGTTACATGGTGATACTATATAACGTTATACGTTATAACGTAATACTATATAATGTTATACGTTATAACGTAATACTATATAATGTTATACGTTATAACGTAATACTATATAACGTTATACGTTATAACGTAATACTATATAACGTTATACGTTATAACGTAATACTATATAACGTAATACGTTATAACGTAATACTATATAACGTTATACGATATAACGTAATACTATATAACGTTATACGTTATATGGTGATACTATATAACGTTATAACGTAATACTATATAACGTTATACGTTATATGGTAATACTATATAACGTTATACGTTATATGGTAATACTATATAACGTTATACGTTACATGGTGATACTATATAACGTTATACGTTACATGGTGATACTATATAACGTTATACGTTACATGGTGATACTATATAACGTTATACGTTATAACGCAATACTATATAACGTTATACGTTATAACGTAATACTATGTAACGTTATACGTTATAACGTAATACTATATAACGTTATACGTTATATGGTAATACTAAATAACGTTATACGTTATAACCTAATACTGTATAACGTTATACGTTATATGGTAATACTATATAACGTTATACGTTATACGGTAATACTATATAACGTTATACGTTATAACGTAATACTATATAACGTTATACGTTATAACGTAATACTATATAACGTTATACGTTATAACGTAATACTATATAACGTTATACGTTATATGGTAATACTATATAACGTTATAACGTAATACTATATAACGTTATACGTTATAACGTAATACTATATAACGCTATACGTTATAACGTAATACTATATAACGTAATACGTTATAACGTAATACTATATAACGTTATACGTTATACGGTAATACTATATAACGTTATACGTTATAACGTAATACTATATAACGTTATACGTTATAACGTAATACTATATAACGTTATACGTTATAACGTATTACTACATAACGTTATACGTTATATGGTAATACTAAATAACGTTATACGTTATAACCTAATACTGTATAACGTTATACGTTATATGGTAATACTATATAACGTTATACGTTATATGGTAATACTATATAACGTTATACGTTACATGGTGATACTATATAACGTTATACGTTACATGGTGATACTATATAACGTTATACGTTACATGGTGATACTATATAACGTTATACGTTATAACGTAATACTATATAATGTTATACGTTATAACGTAATACTATATAATGTTATACGTTATAACGTAATACTATATAACGTTATACGTTATAACGTAATACTATATAACGTTATACGTTATAACGTAATACTATATAACGTTATACGATATAACGTCATACTATATAACGTTATACGTTATATGGTGATACTATATAACGTTATAACGTAATACTATATAACGTTATACGTTATATGGTAATACTATATAACGTTATACGTCATAACGTAATACTATATAACGTTATACGTTATAACGTAATACTATATAACGTTATACGTTATAACGTAATACTATATAACGTTATACTTTATATGGTAATACTATATAACGTTATACGTTATAACGTAATACTATATAACGTTATACGATATAACGTAATACTATATAACGTTATACGTTATAACGTAATACTATATAACGTTATACGTTATAACGTAATACTATATAACGTTGTACGTTACATGGTGATACTATATAACGTTATACGTTATAACGTTATACTATAAAATGTTACACGTTATAACGTAATACTATATAACGTTATACGTTATAACGTAATACTATATAACGTTATACGTTATAGCGTAATACTACATAACGTTATACGTTATATGGTAATACTAAATAACGTTATACGTTATAACGTAATACTATATAACGTTATACGTTATACGGTAATACTAAATAACGTTATACGTTATAACGTAATACTATATAACGTTATACGTTATAACGTAATACTATATAACGTTATACGTTATAGCGTAACACTATATAACGTTATACGTTATACGGTAATACTATATCGTTATACGTTATAACGTAATACTATATAACGTTATACGTTATAACGTAATACTATATAACGTTATACGTTATAACGTAATACTACATAACGTTATACGTTATATGGTAATACTAAATAACGTTATACGTTATAACGTAATACAATATAACGTTATACGTTATATGGTAATACTATATAACGTTATACGTTATATGGTAATACTATTAAACGTTATACGTTACATGGTGATACTATTAAACGTTATACGTTACATGGTGATACTATATAACGTTATACGTTACATGGTGATACTATATAACGTTATACGTTATAACGTAATACTATATAATGTTATACGTTCTAACGTAATACTATATAACGTTATACGTTATAACGTAATACTATATAACGTTATACGTTATAACGTAATACTATATAACGCTATACGTTATTACGTAATACTATATAACGTAATACGTTATAACGTAATACTATATAACGTTATACGATATAACGTAATACTATATAACGTTATACGTTATATGGTGATACTATATAACGTTATAACGTAATACTATATAACGTTATACGTTATATGGTAATACTATATAACGTTATACGTCATAACGTAATACTATATAACGTTATACGATATAACGTAATACTATATAACGTTATACGTTATATGGTGATACTATATAACGTTATAACGTAATACTATATAACGTTATACGTTATATGGTAATACTATATAACGTTATACGTTATATGGTAATACTATATAACGTTATACGTTACATGGTGATACTATATAACGTTATACGTTATAACGTAATACTATATAATGTTATACGTTCTAACGTAATACTATATAACGTTATACGTTATAACGTAATACTATATAACGTTATACGTTATAACGTAATACTATATAACGCTATACGTTATTACGTAATACTATATAACGTAATACGTTATAACGTAATACTATATAACGTTATACGATATAACGTAATACTATATAACGTTATACGTTATATGGTGATACTATATAACGTTATAACGTAATACTATATAACGTTATACGTTATATGGTAATACTATATAACGTTATACGTCATAACGTAATACTATATAACGTTATACGATATAACGTAATACTATATAACGTTATACGTTATATGGTGATACTATATAACGTTATAACGTAATACTATATAACGTTATACGTTATATGGTAATACTATATAACGTTATACGATATAACGTAATACTATATAACGTTATACGTTATATGGTGATACTATATAACGTTATAACGTAATACTATATAACGTTATACGTTATATGGTAATACTATATAACGTTATACGTTATAACGTAATACTATATAACGTTATACGTTATAACGTAATACTATATAACGTTATACTTTATATGGTAATACTATATAACGTTATACGTTATAACGTAATACTATATAACGTTATACGATATAACGTAATACTATATAACGTTATACGTTATAACGTAATACTATATAACGTTATACGTTATAACGTAATACTATATAACGTTGTACGTTACATGGTGATACTATATAACGTTATACGTTATAACGTTATACTATAAAATGTTACACGTTATAACGTAATACTATATAACGTTATACGTTATAACGTAATACTATATAACGTTATACGTTATAGCGTAATACTACATAACGTTATACGTTATATGGTAATACTAAATAACGTTATACGTTATAACGTAATACTATATAACGTTATACGTTATACGGTAATACTAAATAACGTTATACGTTATAACGTAATACTATATAACGTTATACGTTATAACGTAATACTATATAACGTTATACGTTATAGCGTAACACTATATAACGTTATACGTTATACGGTAATACTATATCGTTATACGTTATAACGTAATACTATATAACGTTATACGTTATAACGTAATACTATATAACGTTATACGTTATAACGTAATACTACATAACGTTATACGTTATATGGTAATACTAAATAACGTTATACGTTATAACGTAATACAATATAACGTTATACGTTATATGGTAATACTATATAACGTTATACGTTATATGGTAATACTATTAAACGTTATACGTTACATGGTGATACTATTAAACGTTATACGTTACATGGTGATACTATATAACGTTATACGTTACATGGTGATACTATATAACGTTATACGTTATAACGTAATACTATATAATGTTATACGTTCTAACGTAATACTATATAACGTTATACGTTATAACGTAATACTATATAACGTTATACGTTATAACGTAATACTATATAACGCTATACGTTATTACGTAATACTATATAACGTAATACGTTATAACGTAATACTATATAACGTTATACGATATAACGTAATACTATATAACGTTATACGTTATATGGTGATACTATATAACGTTATAACGTAATACTATATAACGTTATACGTTATATGGTAATACTATATAACGTTATACGTCATAACGTAATACTATATAACGTTATACGATATAACGTAATACTATATAACGTTATACGTTATATGGTGATACTATATAACGTTATAACGTAATACTATATAACGTTATACGTTATATGGTAATACTATATAACGTTATACGTTATATGGTAATACTATATAACGTTATACGTTACATGGTGATACTATATAACGTTATACGTTATAACGTAATACTATATAATGTTATACGTTCTAACGTAATACTATATAACGTTATACGTTATAACGTAATACTATATAACGTTATACGTTATAACGTAATACTATATAACGCTATACGTTATTACGTAATACTATATAACGTAATACGTTATAACGTAATACTATATAACGTTATACGATATAACGTAATACTATATAACGTTATACGTTATATGGTGATACTATATAACGTTATAACGTAATACTATATAACGTTATACGTTATATGGTAATACTATATAACGTTATACGTCATAACGTAATACTATATAACGTTATACGATATAACGTAATACTATATAACGTTATACGTTATATGGTGATACTATATAACGTTATAACGTAATACTATATAACGTTATACGTTATATGGTAATACTATATAACGTTATACGATATAACGTAATACTATATAACGTTATACGTTATATGGTGATACTATATAACGTTATAACGTAATACTATATAACGTTATACGTTATATGGTAATACTATATAACGTTATACTTTATATGGTAATACTATATAACGTTATACGTTATAACGTAATACTATATAACGTTATACGATATAACGTAATACTATATAACGTTATACGTTATAACGTAATACTATATAACGTTATACGTTATAACGTAATACTATATAACGTTGTACGTTACATGGTGATACTATATAACGTTATACGTTATAACGTTATACTATAAAATGTTACACGTTATAACGTAATACTATATAACGTTATACGTTATAACGTAATACTATATAACGTTATACGTTATAGCGTAATACTACATAACGTTATACGTTATATGGTAATACTAAATAACGTTATACGTTATAACGTAATACTATATAACGTTATACGTTATACGGTAATACTAAATAACGTTATACGTTATAACGTAATACTATATAACGTTATACGTTATAACGTAATACTATATAACGTTATACGTTATAACGTAACACTATATAACGTTATACGTTATACGGTAATACTATATCGTTATACGTTATAACGTAATACTATATAACGTTATACGTTATAACGTAATACTATATAACGTTATACGTTATAACGTAATACTACATAACGTTATACGTTATATGGTAATACTAAATAACGTTATACGTTATAACGTAATACAATATAACGTTATACGTTATATAGTAATACTATATAACGTTATACGTTATATGGTAATACTATTAAACGTTATACGTTACATGGTGATACTATATAACGTTATACGTTACATGGTGATATTATATAACGTTATACGTTACATGGTGATACTATATAACGTTATACGTTATAACGTAATACTATATAATGTTATACGTTCTAACGTAATACTATATAACGTTATACGTTATAACGTAATACTATATAACGTTATACGTTATAACGTAATACTATATAACGCTATACGTTATTACGTAATACTATATAACGTA